>NW_027617732.1:0-100000 GCF_964187855.1 Myxine glutinosa
ACACTTTTTACCTTCGCAAAAGCGGAAGGTTATGTTTTGATCGCTGTGTATTTATTTGTATGTCTCTGTGTGTGTGTGTGTGTGAGTATGTTATTCGCATAACTCAAAAAGTATTCAACCGATTCGCATGAAATTTGGTGGGATGATAGGTTATTATCCGGGAACCATTTGATTAGATTTTGGAATCGATCGGGTCAAAGGTCAAGGTCAAGGTCATGAAAAGGTCATGGATGTGATTACAATATCAAACTTTTGGCGGGATAGAATGGTTTAATTTGAAACAAATCTTCCCGCATGACAACGTAGGTGTGGCTTTGCTACACAGATCTTGTAGTCTTTTATTTTGGCAACAAAGGTAGCTGCGGCGAAGGTATGCGCTCTACCAAGTGCCCGTTCTAGTTGCACTTGTGTTAGTGTTGAAAAACCACTTTTCGCACTTGTGTTGGTGCAGAAAACCACTTTTCGCACTTGTGTTAGTGATGAAAAACCACTTTTCGCACTTGTGTTAGTGTTGAAAAACCACTTTTCGCACTTGTGTTAGTGTTGAAAAACCACTTTTCGCACTTGTGTTAGTGTTGAAAAACCACTTTTCGCACTTGTGTTAGTGTTGAAAAACCACTTTTCGTGCTTGTGTTGGTGCAGGAAACCACTTTTGCACTTGTATTAGTGTGGAAAAAACACTTTTTGCACTTGTGATAGTGTTGAAAAACCACTTTTCGCACTTGTGTTGGTGCAGGAAACCACTTTTGCACTTGTATTAGTGTGGAAAAAACACTTTTTGCACTTGTAATAGTGTTGAAAAACCACTTTTCGCACTTGTGTTAGTGTTGAAAAACCACTTTTCGCACTTGTGTTGGTGCAGGAAACCACTTTTGCACTTGTATTAGTGTGGAAAAAACACTTTTTGCACTTGTGATAGTGTTGAAAAACCACTTTTCGCACTTGTGTTAGTGTTGAAAAACCACTTTACGCACTTGTGTTGGTGCAGGAAACCACTTTTGCACTTGTATTAGTGTGGAAAAAACACTTTTCGCACTTGTGTTTGTGTTGAAAAACCACTTTTCGCACTTGTGTTAGTGTTGAAAAACCACTTTTCGCACTTGTGTTGGTGCAGGAAACCACTTTTGCACTTGTACTAGTGTGGAAAAAACACTTTTTGCACTTGTGATCGTGTTGAAAAACCACTTTTCGCACTTGTGTTAGTGTTGAAAAACCACTTTTCGCACTTGTGTTGGTGCAGGAAACCACTTTTGCACTTGTATTAGTGTGGAAAAAACACTTTTTGCATTTGTGATAGTGTTGAAAAACCACTTTTCGCACTTGTGTTAGTGTTGAAAAACCACTTTTTGCACTTGTGTTAGTGTTGAAAAACCACTTTTCGCACTTGTGTTGGTGCAGGAAACCACTTTTGCACTTGTATTAGTGTGGAAAAAACACTTTTTGCACTTGTGTTGGTGTTGAAAAACCACTTTTCGCACTTGTGTTGGTGCAGGAAACCACTTTTTGCACTTGTGTTAGTGATGAAAAAACACTTTTCACACTTGTGTTGGTGCAGGAAACCATTTTTGCACTTGTATTAGTGTGGAAAAAACACTTTTTGCACTTGTGATAGTGTTGAAAAACCACTTTTCGCACTTGTGTTAGTGTTGAAAAACCACTTTTCGCACTTGTGTTAGTGTTGAAAAACCACTTTTCGCACTTGTGTTAGTGTTGAAAAACCACTTTTCGCACTTGTGTTAGTGTTGAAAAACCACTTTTCGCACTTGTGTTGGTGCAGGAAACCACTTTTGCACTTGTATTAGAGTGGAAAAAACACTTTTTGCACTTGTGATAGTGTTGAAAAACCACTTTTCGCACATGTGTTAGTGTTGAAAAACCACTTTTCGCACTTGTGTTAGTGTTGAAATACCACTTTTCGCACTTGTGTAGGTGCAGGAAACCACTTTTGCACTTGTATTAGTGTGGAAAAAACACTTTTTGCACTTGTGATAGTGTTGAAAAACCACTTTTCGCACTTGTGTTAGTGTTGAAAAACCACTTTACGCACTTGTGTTGGTGCAGGAAACCACTTTTGCACTTGTATTAGTGTGGAAAAAACACTTTTCGCACTTGTGTTTGTGTTGAAAAACCACTTTTCGCACTTGTGTTAGTGTTGAAAAACCACTTTTCGCACTTGTGTTGGTGCAGGAAACCACTTTTGCACTTGTACTAGTGTGGAAAAAACACTTTTTGCACTTGTGATCGTGTTGAAAAACCACTTTTCGCACTTGTGTTAGTGTTGAAAAACCACTTTTCGCACTTGTTTTGGTGCAGGAAACCACTTTTGCACTTGTATTAGTGTGGAAAAAACACTTTTTGCACTTGTGATAGTGTTGAAAAACCACTTTTCGCACATGTGTTAGTGTTGAAAAACCACTTTTCGCACTTGTGTTAGTGTTGAAAAACCACTTTTCGCACTTGTGTTGGTGTTGAAAAACCAATTTTCGCGCTTGTGTTGGTGCAGGAAACCACTTTTGCACTTGTATTAGTGTGGAAAAAGCACTTTTCGCACTTGTGTTTGTGTTGATAAACCACTTTTCGCACTTGTGTTAGTGTTGAAAAACCACTTTTCGCACTTGTGTTGGTGCAGGAAACCACTTTTGCACTTGTATTAGTGTGGAAAAAACACTTTTTACCTTCGCAAAAGCGGAAGGTTATGTTTTGATCGCTGTGTATTTATTTGTATGTCTCTGTGTGTGTGTGTGTGTGAGTATGTTATTCGCATAACTCAAAAAGTATTCAACCGATTCGCATGAAATTTGGTGGGATGATAGGTTATTATCCGGGAACCATTTGATTAGATTTTGGAATCGATCGGGTCAAAGGTCAAGGTCAAGGTCATGAAAAGGTCATGGATGTGATTACAATATCAAACTTTTGGCGGGATAGAATGGTTTAATTTGAAACAAATCTTCCCGCATGACAACGTAGGTGTGGCTTTGCTACACAGATCTTGTAGTCTTTTATTTTGGCAACAAAGGTAGCTGCGGCGAAGGTATGCGCTCTACCAAGTGCCCGTTCTAGTTGCACTTGTGTTAGTGTTGAAAAACCACTTTTCGCACTTGTGTTGGTGCAGAAAACCACTTTTCGCACTTGTGTTAGTGATGAAAAACCACTTTTCGCACTTGTGTTAGTGTTGAAAAACCACTTTTCGCACTTGTGTTAGTGTTGAAAAACCAATTTTCGCGCTTGTGTTGGTGCAGGAAACCACTTTTGCACTTGTATTAGTGTGGAAAAAACACTTTTTGCACTTGTGATAGTGTTGAAAAACCACTTTTCGCACTTGTGTTAGTGTTGAAAAACCACTTTTCGCACTTGTGTTAGTGTTGAAAAACCACTTTTCGCACTTGTGTTAGTGTTGAAAAACCACTTTTCGCACTTGTGTTAGTGTTGAAAAACCACTTTTCGCGCTTGTGTTGGTGCAGGAAACCACTTTTGCACTTGTATTAGTGTGGAAAAAACACTTTTTGCACTTGTGATAGTGTTGAAAAACCACTTTTCGCACATGTGTTAGTGTTGAAAAACCACATTTCGCACTTGTGTTAGTGTTGAAAAACCACTTTTCGCACTTGTGTTGGTGCAGGAAACCACTTTTGCACTTGTATTAATGTGGAAAAAACACTTTTTGCACTTGTGATAGTGTTGAAAAACCACTTTTCGCACTTGTGTTAGTGTTGAAAAACCACTTTTCGCACTTGTGTTAGTGTTGAAAAACCACTTTTCGCACTTGTGTTAGTGTTGAAAAACCACTTTTCGCACTTGTGTTAGTGTTGAAAAACCACTTTTCGTGCTTGTGTTGGTGCAGGAAACCACTTTTGCACTTGTATTAGTGTGGAAAAAACACTTTTTGCACTTGTGATAGTGTTGAAAAACCACTTTTCGCACTTGTGTTGGTGCAGGAAACCACTTTTGCACTTGTATTAGTGTGGAAAAAACACTTTTTGCACTTGTGATAGTGTTGAAAAACCACTTTTCGCACATGTGTTAGTGTTGAAAAACCACTTTTCGCACTTGTGTTAGTGTTGAAAAACCACTTTTCGCACTTGTGTTGGTGCAGGAAACCACTTTTCGCACTTGTGTTAGTGATGAAAAACCACTTTTCGCACTTGTGTTGGTGCAGGAAACCACTTTTGCACTTGTATTAGTGTGGAAAAAACACTTTTTGCACTTGTGTTAGTGTTGAAAAACCACTTTTCGCACTTGTGTTGGTGCAGGAAACCACTTTTTGCACTTGTGTTAGTGATGAAAAAACACTTTTCGCACTTGTGTTGGTGCAGGAAACCATTTTTGCACTTGTATTAGTGTGGAAAAAACACTTTTTGCACTTGTGATAGTGTTGAAAAACCACTTTTCGCACTTGTGTTAGTGTTGAAAAACCACTTTTCGCACTTGTGTTAGTATTGAAAAACCACTTTTCGCACTTGTGTTAGTGTTGAAAAACCACTTTTCACACTTGTGTTGGTGCAGGAAACCACTTTTGCACTTGTATTAGAGTGGAAAAAACACTTTTTGCACTTGTGATAGTGTTGAAAAACCACTTTTCGCACATGTGTTAGTGTTGAAAAACCACTTTTCGCACTTGTGTTAGTGTTGAAATACCACTTTTCGCACTTGTGTAGGTGCAGGAAACCACTTTTGCACTTGTATTAGTGTGGAAAAAAAACACTTTTTGCACTTGTGATAGTGTTGAAAAACCACTTTTCGCACTTGTGTTAGTGTTGAAAAACCACTTTACGCACTTGTGTTGGTGCAGGAAACCACTTTTGCACTTGTATTAGTGTGGAAAAAACACTTTTCGCACTTGTGTTTGTGTTGAAAAACCACTTTTCGCACTTGTGTTAGTGTTGAAAAACCACTTTTCGCACTTGTGTTGGTGCAGGAAACCACTTTTGCACTTGTATTAGTGTGGAAAAAACACTTTTTGCACTTGTGATAGTGTTGAAAAACCACTTTTCGCACTTGTGTTAGTGTTGAAAAACACTTTTCGCACTTGTGTTAGTGTTGAAAAACCACTTTTCGCACTTGTGTTGGTGCAGGAAACCACTTTTGCACTCGTATTAGTGTGGAAAAAACACTTTTTGCACTTGTGATAGGTGTTGAAAAACCACTTTTCGCACATGTGTTAGTGTTGAAAAACCACTTTTCACACTTGTGTTAGTGTTGAAAAACACTTTTCGCACTTGTGTTGGTGCAGGAAACCACTTTTGCACTTGTATTAGTGTGGAAAAAACACTTTTGCACTTGTGATAGTGTTGAAAAACCACTTTTCGCACTTGTGTTAGTGTTGAAAAACCACTTTTTGCACTTGTGTTAGTGTTGAAAAACCACTTTTCGCACTTGTGTTGGTGCAGGAAACCACTTTTGCACTTGTATTAGTGTGGAAAAAACACTTTTTGCACTTGTGTTAGTGTTGAAAAACACTTTTCGCACTTGTGTTGGTGCAGGAAACCACTTTTGCACTTGTATTAGTGTGGAAAAAACACTTTTTGCATTTGTGATAGTGTTGAAAAACCACTTTTCGCACTTGTGTTGGTGCAAGAAACCACTTTTGCACTTGTATTAGTGTGGAAAAAACACTTTTTGCACTTGTGATAGTGTTGAAAAACCACTTTTCACACTTGTGTTAGTGTTGAAAAACGACTTTCTGCACTTGCGTTAGTGTTGAAAAACCACTTTTCGCACCTTGTGTTGGTGCAGGAAACCACTTTTGCACTTGTATTAGTGTGAAAAAAACACTTTTTGCACTTGTGATAGTGTTGAAAAACCACTTTTCGCACTTGTGTTAGTGTTGAAAACCACTTTTCACACTTGTGTTGGTGCAGGAAACCACTTTTGCACTTGTATTAGTGTGGAAAAACACTTTTTGCACTTGTGATAGTGTTGAAAAACCACTTTTCGCACTTGTGTTAGTGTTGAAAAACCACTTTTCGCACTTGTGTTAGTGTTGAAAAACCACTTTTCGCACTTGTGTTGGTGCAGGAAACCACTTTTGCACTTGTATTAGAGTGGAAAAAACACTTTTTGCACTTGTGATAGTGTTGAAAAACCACTTTTCGCACATGTGTTAGTGTTGAAAAAACCACTTTTCGCACTTGTGTTAGTGTTGAAATACCACTTTTCGCACTTGTGTAGGTGCAGGAAACCACTTTTGCACTTGTATTAGTGTGGAAAAAACACTTTTTGCACTTGTGATAGTGTTGAAAAACCACTTTTCGCACTTGTGCTAGTGTTGAAAAACCACTTTACGCACTTGTGTTGGTGCAGGAAACCACTTTTGCACTTGTATTAGTGTGGAAAAAACACTTTTCGCACTTGTGTTGGTGCAGGAAACCACTTTTGCACTTGTATTAGTGTGGAAAAAACACTTTTTGCACTTGTGTTAGTGTTGAAAAACCACTTTTCGCACTTGTGTTGGTGCAGGAAACCACTTTTGCACTTGTATTAGTGTGGAAAAAACACTTTTTGCATTTGTGATAGTGTTGAAAAACCACTTTTCGCACTTGTGTTGGTGCAAGATAACCACTTTTGCACTTGTATTAGTGTGGAAAAAACACTTTTTGCACTTGTGATAATGTTGAAAAAACCACTTTTCGCACTTGTGTTAGTGTTGAAAAACCACTTTTTGCACTTGTTTTAGTGTTGAAAAACCACTTTTCGCACTTGTGTTGGTGCAGGAAACCACTTTTGCACTTGTATTATGTGGAAAAAACACTTTTTGCACTTGTGTTAGTGTTGAAAAACCACTTTTCGCACTTGTGTTGGTGCAGGAAACCACTTTTTGCACTTGTGTTAGTGATGAAAAAACACTTTTCGCACTTGTGTTGGTGCAGGAAACCATTTTTGCACTTGTATTAGTGTGGAAAAAACACTTTTGCACTTGTGATAGTGTTGAAAAACCACTTTTCGCACTTGTGTTAGTGTTGAAAAACCACTTTTCGCACTTGTGTTAGTGTTGAAAAACCACTTTTCGCACTTGTGTTAGTGTTGAAAAACCACTTTTCGCACTTGTGTTGGTGCAGGAAACCACTTTTGCACTTGTATTAGAGTGGAAAAAAAC
Organism: Myxine glutinosa; assembly: GCF_964187855.1. Lineage (NCBI taxonomy): Eukaryota > Metazoa > Chordata > Myxini > Myxiniformes > Myxinidae > Myxine > Myxine glutinosa. The sequence goes on from NW_027617732.1 coordinate 7,097, forward strand.
ACTTTTTGCACTTGTGATAGTGTTGAAAAACCACTTTTCACACATGTGTTAGTGTTGAAAAACCACTTTTCGCACTTGTGTTAGTGTTGAAATACCACTTTTCGCACTTGTGTAGGTGCAGGAAACCACTTTTGCACTTGTATTAGTGTGGAAAAAACACTTTTTGCACTTGTGATAGTGTTGAAAAACCACTTTTCGCACTTGTGTTAGTGTTGAAAAACCACTTTACGCACTTGTGTTGGTGCAGGAAACCACTTTTGCACTTGTATTAGTGTGGAAAAAACACTTTTCGCACTTGTGTTTGTGTTGAAAAACCACTTTTCGCACTTGTGTTAGTGTTGAAAAAACCACTTTTCGCACTTGTGTTGGTGCAGGAAACCACTTTTGCACTTGTATTAGTGTGGAAAAAACACTTTTTGCACTTGTGATAGTGTTGAAAAACCACTATTCGCACTTGTGTTAGTGTTGAAAAACCACTTTTCGCACTTGTGTTGGTGCAGGAAACCACTTTTGCACTTGTATTAGTGTGGAAAAAACACTTTTTGCACTTGTGATATTGTTGAAAAACCACTTTTCGCACTTGTGTTAGTGTTGAAAAACCACTTTTCGCACTTGTGATATTGTTGAAAAACCACTTTTGCACTTGTATTAGTGTGGAAAAAACACTTTTTGCACTTGTGATATTGTTGAAAAACCACTTTTCGCACTTGTGTTAGTGTTGAAAAACCACTTTTCGCACTTGTGTTGGTGCAGGAAACCACTTTTGCACTTGTATTAGAGTGGAAAAAACACTTTTTGCACTTGTGATAGTGTTGAAAAACCACTTTTCGCACATGTGTTAGTGTTGAAAAACCACTTTTCGCACTTGTGTTAGTGTTGAAATACCACTTTTCGCACTTGTGTAGGTGCAGGAAACCACTTTTGCACTTGTATTAGTGTGGAAAAAACACTTTTTGCACTTGTGATAGTGTTGAAAAACCACTTTTCGCACTTGTGTTAGTGTTGAAAAACCACTTTACGCACTTGTGTTGGTGCAGGAAACCACTTTTGCACTTGTATTAGTGTGGAAAAAACACTTTTCGCACTTGTGTTTGTGTTGAAAAACCACTTTTCGCACTTGTGTTAGTGTTGAAAAACCACTTTTCGCACTTGTGTTGGTGCAGGAAACCACTTTTGCACTCGTATTAGTGTGGAAAAAACACTTTTTGCACTTGTGATAGTGTTGAAAAAACCACTTTTCGCACTTGTGTTAGTGTTGAAAAACCACTTTTCGCACTTGTGTTAGTGTTGAAAAACCACTTTTCGCACTTGTGTTGGTGCAGGAAACCACTTTTGCACTCGTATTAGTGTGGAAAAAACACTTTTTGCACTTGTGATAGTGTTGAAAAACCACTTTTCGCACATGTGTTAGTGTTGAAAAACCACTTTTCACACTTGTGTTAGTGTTGAAAAACCACTTTTCGCACTTGTGTTGGTGCAGGAAACCACTTTTGCACTTGTATTAGTGTGGAAAAAACACTTTTTGCACTTGTGATAGTGTTGAAAAACCACTTTTCGCACTTGTGTTAGTGTTGAAAAACCACTTTTTGCACTTGTGTTAGTGTTGAAAAACCACTTTTCGCACTTGTGTTGGTGCAGGAAACCACTTTTGCACTTGTATTAGTGTGGAAAAAACACTTTTTGCACTTGTGTTAGTGTTGAAAAACCACTTTTCGCACTTGTGTTGGTGCAGGAAACCACTTTTGCACTTGTATTAGTGTGGAAAAAACACTTTTTGCATTTGTGATAGTGTTGAAAAACCACTTTTCGCACTTGTGTTGGTGCAAGAAACCACTTTTGCACTTGTATTAGTGTGGAAAAAACACTTTTTGCACTTGTGATAGTGTTGAAAAACCACTTTTCGCACTTGTGTTAGTGTTGAAAAACGACTTTCTGCACTTGTGTTAGTGTTGAAAAACCACTTTTCGCACTTGTGTTGGTGCAGGAAACCACTTTTGCACTTGTATTAGTGTGAAAAAAACACTTTTTGCACTTGTGATAGTGTTGAAAAACCACTTTTCGCACTTGTGTTAGTGTTGAAAAAACACTTTTCACACTTGTGTTGGTGCAGGAAACCACTTTTGCACTTGTATTAGTGTGGAAAAAACACTTTTTGCACTTGTGATAGTGTTGAAAAACCACTTTTCGCACTTGTGTTAGTGTTGAAAAACCACTTTTCGCACTTGTGTTGGTGCAGGAAACCACTTTTGCACTTGCATTAGTGTGGAAAAAACACTTTTTGCACTTGTGATTGTGTTGAAAAACCACTTTTCGCACTTGTGTTAGTGTTGAAAAACCACTTTTTGCACTTGTGTTGGTGCAGGAAACCACTTTTGCACTTGTATTAGTGTGGAAAAAACACTTTTTGCACTTGTGATATTGTTGAAAAACCACTTTTCGCACTTGTGTTAGTGTTGAAAAACCACTTTTCGCACTTGTGTTAGTGTTGAAAAACCACTTTTCGCACTTGTTGGTGCAGGAAACCACTTTTGCACGTGTATTAGTGTGGAAAAAACACTTTTCGCACTTGTGATAGTGTTGAAAAACCACTTTTCGCACTTGTGTTTGTGTGAAAAACCACTTTTCGCACTTGTGTTAGTGATGAAAAACCACTTTTCGCACTTGTGTTGGTGCAGGAAACCATTTTTGCACTTGTATTAGTGTGGAAAAAAACACTTTTTGCACTTGTGATAGTGTTGAGAAACCACTTTTCACACTTGTGTTAGTGTTGAAAAACCACTTTTCGCACTTGTGTTAGTGTTGAAAAACCACTTTTCGCACTTGTGTTGGTGTAGGAAACCACTTTTGCACGTGTATTAGTGTGGAAAAAACACTTTTCGCACTTGTGTTTGTGTTGAAAAACCACTTTTCACACTTGTGTTAGTGTTGAAAAACCACTTTTCACACTTGTGTTGGTGCAGGAAACCACTTTTGCACTTGTATTAGTGTGGAAAAAACACTTTTTGCACTTGTGATAGTGTTGAAAAACCACTTTTCGCACTTGTGTTAGTGTTGAAAAACAACTTTTCACACTTGTGTTAGTGTTGAAAAACCACTTTTCGCACTTGTGTTGGTGCAGGAAACCACTTTTGCACTTGTATTAGTGTGGAAAAAACACTTTTTGCACTTGTGATAGTGTTGAAAAACCACTTTTCGCACTTGTGTTAGTGTTGAAAAACCACTTTTCGCACTTGTGTTAGTGTTGAAAACCACTTTTCGCACTTGTGTTGGTGCAGGAAACCACTTTTGCACTTGTATTAGTGTGGAAAAAAACACTTTTTGCACTTGTGATAGTGTTGAAAAACCACTTTTCGCACATGTGTTAATGTTGAAAAACCACTTTTCGCACTTGTGTTAGTGTTGAAAAACCACTTTTCGCACTTGTGTTGGTGCAGGAAACCACTTTTGCACTTGTATTAGTGTGGAAAAAACACTTTTTGCACTTGTGATAGTGTTGAAAAACCACTTTTCGCACTTGTGTTAGTGTTGAAAAACCACTTTACGCACTTGTGTTGGTGCAGGAAACCACTTTTGCACTTGTATTAGTGTGGAAAAAACACTTTTCGCACTTGTGTTTGTGTTGAAAAACCACTTTTCGCACTTGTGTTAGTGTTGAAAAACCACTTTTCGCACTTGTGTTAGTGTTGAAAAACCACTTTTCACACTTGTGTTGGTGCAGGAAACCACTTTTGCACTTGTATTAGTGTGGAAAAAACACTTTTTGCACTTGTGATAGTGTTGAAAAACCACTTTTCGCACTTGTGTTAGTGTTGAAAAACCACTTTTCGCACTTGTGTTAGTGTTGAAAAACCACTTTTCGCACTTGTGTTGGTGCAGGAAACCACTTTTGCACTTGTATTAGTGTGGAAAAAACACTTTTTGCACTTGTGATAGTGTTGAAAAACCACTTTTCGCACATGTGTTAATGTTGAAAAACCACTTTTCGCACTTGTGTTAGTGTTGAAAAACCACTTTTCGCACTTGTGTTGGTGCAGGAAACCACTTTTGCACTTGTATTAGTGTGGAAAAAACACTTTTTGCACTTGTGATAGTGTTGAAAAACCACTTTTCGCACTTGTGTTAGTGTTGAAAAACCACTTTACGCACTTGTGTTGGTGCAGGAAACCACTTTTGCACTTGTATTAGTGTGGAAAAAACACTTTTCGCACTTGTGTTTGTGTTGAAAAACCACTTTTCGCACTTGTGTTAGTGTTGAAAAACCACTTTTCGCACTTGTGTTGGTGCAGGAAACCACTTTTGCACTTGTATTAGTGTGGAAAAAACACTTTTTGCACTTGTGATAGTGTTGAAAAAACACTTTTTGCACTTGTGTTAGTGTTGAAAAACCACTTTTCGCACTTGTGTTGGTGCAGGAAACAACTTTTGCACTTGTATTAGTGTGGAAAAAACACTTTTTGCACTTGTGATAGTGTTGAAAAACCACTTTTCGCACATGTGTTAGTGTTGAAAAACCACTTTTCGCACTTGTGTTAGTGTTGAAAAACCACTTTTCGCACTTGTGTTGGTGCAGGAAACCACTTTTCGCACTTGTGTTAGTGATGAAAAACCACTTTTCGCACTTGTGTTCGTGCAGGAAACCACTTTTGCACTTGTATTAGTGTGGAAAAAACACTTTTTGCACTTGTGTTAGTGTTGAAAAACCACTTTTCGCACTTGTGTTGGTGCAGGAAACCACTTTTTGCACTTGTGTTAGTGATGAAAAAACACTTTTCGCACTTGTGTTGGTGCAGGAAACCATTTTTGCACTTGTATTAGTGTGGAAAAAACACTTTTTGCACTTGTGATAGTGTTGAAAAACCACTTTTCGCACTTGTGTTAGTGTTGAAAAACCACTTTTCGCACTTGTGTTAGTGTTGAAAAACCACTTTTCGCACTTGTGTTAGTGTTGAAAAACCACTTTTCACACTTGTGTTGGTGCAGGAAACCACTTTTGCACTTGTATTAGAGTGGAAAAAACACTTTTTGCACTTGTGATAGTGTTGAAAAACCACTTTTCGCACATGTGTTAGTGTTGAAAAACCACTTTTCGCACTTGTGTTAGTGTTGAAATACCACTTTTCGCACTTGTGTAGGTGCAGGAAACCACTTTTGCACTTGTATTAGTGTGGAAAAAAAACACTTTTTGCACTTGTGATAGTGTTGAAAAACCACTTTTCGCACTTGTGTTAGTGTTGAAAAACCACTTTACGCACTTGTGTTGGTGCAGGAAACCACTTTTGCACTTGTATTAGTGTGGAAAAAACACTTTTCGCACTTGTGTTTGTGTTGAAAAACCACTTTTCGCACTTGTGTTAGTGTTGAAAAACCACTTTTCGCACTTGTGTTGGTGCAGGAAACCACTTTTGCACTTGTATTAGTGTGGAAAAAACACTTTTTGCACTTGTGATAGTGTTGAAAAACCACTTTTCGCACATGTGTTAGTGTTGAAAAACCACTTTTCACACTTGTGTTAGTGTTGAAAAACCACTTTTCGCACTTGTGTTGGTGCAGGAAACCACTTTTGCACTTGTATTAGTGTGGAAAAAACACTTTTTGCACTTGTGATAGTGTTGAAAAACCACTTTTCGCACTTGTGTTAGTGTTGAAAAACCACTTTTTGCACTTGTGTTAGTGTTGAAAAACCACTTTTCGCACTTGTGTTGGTGCAGGAAACCACTTTTGCACTTGTATTAGTGTGGAAAAAACACTTTTTGCACTTGTGTTAGTGTTGAAAAACCACTTTTCGCACTTGTGTTGGTGCAGGAAACCACTTTTGCACTTGTATTAGTGTGGAAAAAACACTTTTTGCATTTGTGATAGTGTTGAAAAACCACTTTTCGCACTTGTGTTGGTGCAAGAAACCACTTTTGCACTTGTATTAGTGTGGAAAAAACACTTTTTGCACTTGTGATAGTGTTGAAAAACCACTTTTCGCACTTGTGTTAGTGTTGAAAAACGACTTTCTGCACTTGTGTTAGTGTTGAAAAACCACTTTTCGCACTTGTGTTGGTGCAGGAAACCACTTTTGCACTTGTATTAGTGTGAAAAAAACACTTTTTGCACTTGTGATAGTGTTGAAAAACCACTTTTCGCACTTGTGTTAGTGTTGAAAAACGACTTTCTGCACTTGTGTTAGTGTTGAAAAACCACTTTTCGCACTTGTGTTGGTGCAGGAAACCACTTTTGCACTTGTATTAGTGTGAAAAAAACACTTTTTGCACTTGTGATAGTGTTGAAAAACCACTTTTCGCACTTGTGTTAGTGTTGAAAAACGACTTTCTGCACTTGTGTTAGTGTTGAAAAACCACTTTTCGCACTTGTGTTGGTGCAGGAAACCACTTTTGCACTTGTATTAGTGTGAAAAAAACACTTTTTGCACTTGTGATAGTGTTGAAAAACCACTTCTCGCACTTGTGTTTGTGTTGAAAAACCACTTTTCGCACTTGTGTTAGTGATGAAAAACCACTTTTCGCACTTGTGTTGGTGCAGGAAACCATTTTTGCACTTGTATTAGTGTGGAAAAAACACTTTTCGCACATGTGATAGTGTTGAAAAACCACTTTTCACACTTGTGTTAGTGTTGAAAAACCACTTTTCGCACTTGTGTTAGTGTTGAAAAACCACTTTTCGCACTTGTGTTAGTGTTGAAAAACCACTTTTCGCACTTGTGTTGGTGCAGGAAACCACTTTTGCACTCGTATTAGTGTGGAAAAAACACTTTTTGCACTTGTGATAGTGTTGAAAAACCACTTTTCGCACATGTGTTAGTGTTGAAAAACCACTTTTCACACTTGTGTTAGTGTTGAAAAACCACTTTTCGCACTTGTGTTGGTGCAGGAAACCACTTTTGCACTTGTATTAGTGTGGAAAAAACACTTTTTGCACTTGTGATAGTGTTGAAAAACCACTTTTCGCACTTGTGTTAGTGTTGAAAAACCACTTTTTGCACTTGTGTTAGTGTTGAAAAACCACTTTTCGCACTTGTGTTGGTGCAGGAAACCACTTTTGCACTTGTATTAGTGTGGAAAAAACACTTTTTGCACTTGTGTTAGTGTTGAAAAACCACTTTTCGCACTTGTGTTGGTGCAGGAAACCACTTTTGCACTTGTATTAGTGTGGAAAAAACACTTTTTGCATTTGTGATAGTGTTGAAAAACCACTTTTCGCACTTGTGTTGGTGCAAGAAACCACTTTTGCACTTGTATTAGTGTGGAAAAAACACTTTTTGCACTTGTGATAGTGTTGAAAAACCACTTTTCGCACTTGTGTTAGTGTTGAAAAACGACTTTCTGCACTTGTGTTAGTGTTGAAAAACCACTTTTCGCACTTGTGTTGGTGCAGGAAACCACTTTTGCACTTGTATTAGTGTGAAAAAAACACTTTTTGCACTTGTGATAGTGTTGAAAAACCACTTTTCGCACTTGTGTTAGTGTTGAAAAAACACTTTTCACACTTGTGTTGGTGCAGGAAACCACTTTTGCACTTGTATTAGTGTGGAAAAAACACTTTTTGCACTTGTGATAGTGTTGAAAAACCACTTTTCGCACTTGTGTTAGTGTTGAAAAACCACTTTTCGCACTTGTGTTGGTGCAGGAAACCACTTTTGCACTTGCATTAGTGTGGAAAAAACACTTTTTGCACTTGTGATTGTGTTGAAAAACCACTTTTCGCACTTGTGTTAGTGTTGAAAAACCACTTTTTGCACTTGTGTTGGTGCAGGAAACCACTTTTGCACTTGTATTAGTGTGGAAAAAACACTTTTTGCACTTGTGATATTGTTGAAAAACCACTTTTCGCACTTGTGTTAGTGTTGAAAAACCACTTTTCGCACTTCTGTTAGTGTTGAAAAACCACTTTTCGCACTTGTTGGTGCAGGAAACCACTTTTGCACGTGTATTAGTGTGGAAAAAACACTTTTCGCACTTGTGATAGTGTTGAAAAACCACTTTTCGCACTTGTGTTTGTGTTGAAAAACCACTTTTCGCACTTGTGTTAGTGATGAAAAACCACTTTTCGCACTTGTGTTGGTGCAGGAAACCATTTTTGCACTTGTATTAGTGTGGAAAAAACACTTTTTGCACTTGTGATAGTGTTGAGAAACCACTTTTCACACTTGTGTTAGTGTTGAAAAACCACTTTTCGCACTTGTGTTAGTGTTGAAAAACCACTTTTCGCACTTGTGTTGGTGTAGGAAACCACTTTTGCACGTGTATTAGTGTGGAAAAAACACTTTTCGCACTTGTGTTTGTGTTGAAAAACCACTTTTCACACTTGTGTTAGTGTTGAAAAACCACTTTTCACACTTGTGTTGGTGCAGGAAACCACTTTTGCACTTGTATTAGTGTGGAAAAAACACTTTTTGCACTTGTGATAGTGTTGAAAAACCACTTTTCGCACTTGTGTTAGTGTTGAAAAACAACTTTTCACACTTGTGTTAGTGTTGAAAAACCACTTTTCGCACTTGTGTTGGTGCAGGAAACCACTTTTGCACTTGTATTAGTGTGGAAAAAACACTTTTTGCACTTGTGATAGTGTTGAAAAACCACTTTTCGCACTTGTGTTAGTGTTGAAAAACCACTTTTCGCACTTGTGTTAGTGTTGAAAAACCACTTTTCGCACTTGTGTTGGTGCAGGAAACCACTTTTGCACTTGTATTAGTGTGGAAAAAACACTTTTTGCACTTGTGATAGTGTTGAAAAACCACTTTTCGCACATGTGTTAATGTTGAAAAACCACTTTTCGCACTTGTGTTAGTGTTGAAAAACCACTTTTCGCACTTGTGTTGGTGCAGGAAACCACTTTTGCACTTGTATTAGTGTGGAAAAAACACTTTTTGCACTTGTGATAGTGTTGAAAAACCACTTTTCGCACTTGTGTTAGTGTTGAAAAACCACTTTACGCACTTGTGTTGGTGCAGGAAACCACTTTTGCACTTGTATTAGTGTGGAAAAAACACTTTTCGCACTTGTGTTTGTGTTGAAAAACCACTTTTCGCACTTGTGTTAGTGTTGAAAAACCACTTTTCGCACTTGTGTTAGTGTTGAAAAACCACTTTTCACACTTGTGTTGGTGCAGGAAACCACTTTTGCACTTGTATTAGTGTGGAAAAAACACTTTTTGCACTTGTGATAGTGTTGAAAAACCACTTTTCGCACTTGTGTTAGTGTTGAAAAACCACTTTTCGCACTTGTGTTAGTGTTGAAAAACCACTTTTCGCACTTGTGTTGGTGCAGGAAACCACTTTTGCACTTGTATTAGTGTGGAAAAAACACTTTTTGCACTTGTGATAGTGTTGAAAAACCACTTTTCGCACATGTGTTAATGTTGAAAAACCACTTTTCGCACTTGTGTTAGTGTTGAAAAACCACTTTTCGCACTTGTGTTGGTGCAGGAAACCACTTTTGCACTTGTATTAGTGTGGAAAAAACACTTTTTGCACTTGTGATAGTGTTGAAAAACCACTTTTCGCACTTGTGTTAGTGTTGAAAAACCACTTTACGCACTTGTGTTGGTGCAGGAAACCACTTTTGCACTTGTATTAGTGTGGAAAAAACACTTTTCGCACTTGTGTTTGTGTTGAAAAACCACTTTTCGCACTTGTGTTAGTGTTGAAAAACCACTTTTCGCACTTGTGTTGGTGCAGGAAACCACTTTTGCACTTGTATTAGTGTGGAAAAAACACTTTTTGCACTTGTGATAGTGTTGAAAAAACACTTTTTGCACTTGTGTTAGTGTTGAAAAACCACTTTTCGCACTTGTGTTGGTGCAGGAAACAACTTTTGCACTTGTATTAGTGTGGAAAAAACACTTTTTGCACTTGTGATAGTGTTGAAAAACCACTTTTCGCACATGTGTTAGTGTTGAAAAACCACTTTTCGCACTTGTGTTAGTGTTGAAAAACCACTTTTCGCACTTGTGTTGGTGCAGGAAACCACTTTTCGCACTTGTGTTAGTGATGAAAAACCACTTTTCGCACTTGTGTTCGTGCAGGAAACCACTTTTGCACTTGTATTAGTGTGGAAAAAACACTTTTTGCACTTGTGTTAGTGTTGAAAAACCACTTTTCGCACTTGTGTTGGTGCAGGAAACCACTTTTTGCACTTGTGTTAGTGATGAAAAAACACTTTTCGCACTTGTGTTGGTGCAGGAAACCATTTTTGCACTTGTATTAGTGTGGAAAAAACACTTTTTGCACTTGTGATAGTGTTGAAAAACCACTTTTCGCACTTGTGTTAGTGTTGAAAAACCACTTTTCGCACTTGTGTTAGTGTTGAAAAACCACTTTTCGCACTTGTGTTAGTGTTGAAAAACCACTTTTCACACTTGTGTTGGTGCAGGAAACCACTTTTGCACTTGTATTAGAGTGGAAAAAACACTTTTTGCACTTGTGATAGTGTTGAAAAACCACTTTTCGCACATGTGTTAGTGTTGAAAAACCACTTTTCGCACTTGTGTTAGTGTTGAAATACCACTTTTCGCACTTGTGTAGGTGCAGGAAACCACTTTTGCACTTGTATTAGTGTGGAAAAAAAACACTTTTTGCACTTGTGATAGTGTTGAAAAACCACTTTTCGCACTTGTGTTAGTGTTGAAAAACCACTTTACGCACTTGTGTTGGTGCAGGAAACCACTTTTGCACTTGTATTAGTGTGGAAAAAACACTTTTCGCACTTGTGTTTGTGTTGAAAAACCACTTTTCGCACTTGTGTTAGTGTTGAAAAACCACTTTTCGCACTTGTGTTGGTGCAGGAAACCACTTTTGCACTTGTATTAGTGTGGAAAAAACACTTTTTGCACTTGTGATAGTGTTGAAAAACCACTTTTCGCACTTGTGTTAGTGTTGAAAAACCACTTTTCGCACTTGTGTTAGTGTTGAAAAACCACTTTTCGCACTTGTGTTGGTGCAGGAAACCACTTTTGCACTCGTATTAGTGTGGAAAAAACACTTTTTGCACTTGTGATAGTGTTGAAAAACCACTTTTCGCACATGTGTTAGTGTTGAAAAACCACTTTTCACACTTGTGTTAGTGTTGAAAAACCACTTTTCGCACTTGTGTTGGTGCAGGAAACCACTTTTGCACTTGTATTAGTGTGGAAAAAACACTTTTTGCACTTGTGATAGTGTTGAAAAACCACTTTTCGCACTTGTGTTAGTGTTGAAAAACCACTTTTTGCACTTGTGTTAGTGTTGAAAAACCACTTTTCGCACTTGTGTTGGTGCAGGAAACCACTTTTGCACTTGTATTAGTGTGGAAAAAACACTTTTTGCACTTGTGTTAGTGTTGAAAAACCACTTTTCGCACTTGTGTTGGTGCAGGAAACCACTTTTGCACTTGTATTAGTGTGGAAAAAACACTTTTTGCATTTGTGATAGTGTTGAAAAACCACTTTTCGCACTTGTGTTGGTGCAAGAAACCACTTTTGCACTTGTATTAGTGTGGAAAAAACACTTTTTGCACTTGTGATAGTGTTGAAAAACCACTTTTCGCACTTGTGTTAGTGTTGAAAAACGACTTTCTGCACTTGTGTTAGTGTTGAAAAACCACTTTTCGCACTTGTGTTGGTGCAGGAAACCACTTTTGCACTTGTATTAGTGTGAAAAAAACACTTTTTGCACTTGTGATAGTGTTGAAAAACCACTTTTCGCACTTGTGTTAGTGTTGAAAAACCACTTTTCACACTTGTGTTGGTGCAGGAAACCACTTTTGCACTTGTATTAGTGTGGAAAAAACACTTTTTGCACTTGTGATAGTGTTGAAAAACCACTTTTCGCACTTGTGTTAGTGTTGAAAAACCACTTTTCGCACTTGTGTTAGTGTTGAAAAACCACTTTTCGCACTTGTGTTGGTGCAGGAAACCACTTTTGCACTTGTATTAGAGTGGAAAAAACACTTTTTGCACTTGTGATAGTGTTGAAAAACCACTTTTCGCACATGTGTTAGTGTTGAAAAACCACTTTTCGCACTTGTGTTAGTGTTGAAATACCACTTTTCGCACTTGTGTAGGTGCAGGAAACCACTTTTGCACTTGTATTAGTGTGGAAAAAACACTTTTTGCACTTGTGATAGTGTTGAAAAACCACTTTTCGCACTTGTGTTAGTGTTGAAAAACCACTTTACGCACTTGTGTTGGTGCAGGAAACCACTTTTGCACTTGTATTAGTGTGGAAAAAACACTTTTCGCACTTGTGTTGGTGCAGGAAACCACTTTTGCACTTGTATTAGTGTGGAAAAAACACTTTTTGCACTTGTGTTAGTGTTGAAAAACCACTTTTCGCACTTGTGTTGGTGCAGGAAACCACTTTTGCACTTGTATTAGTGTGGAAAAAACACTTTTTGCATTTGTGATAGTGTTGAAAAACCACTTTTCGCACTTGTGTTGGTGCAAGATAACCACTTTTGCACTTGTATTAGTGTGGAAAAAACACTTTTTGCACTTGTGATAATGTTGAAAAACCACTTTTCGCACTTGTGTTAGTGTTGAAAAACCACTTTTTGCACTTGTGTTAGTGTTGAAAAACCACTTTTCGCACTTGTGTTGGTGCAGGAAACCACTTTTGCACTTGTATTAGTGTGGAAAAAACACTTTTTGCACTTGTGTTAGTGTTGAAAAACCACTTTTCGCACTTGTGTTGGTGCAGGAAACCACTTTTTGCACTTGTGTTAGTGATGAAAAAACACTTTTCGCACTTGTGTTGGTGCAGGAAATCATTTTTGCACTTGTATTAGTGTGGAAAAAACACTTTTTGCACTTGTGATAGTGTTGAAAAACCACTTTTCGCACTTGTGTTAGTGTTGAAAAACCACTTTTCGCACTTGTGTTAGTGTTGAAAAACCACTTTTCGCACTTGTGTTAGTGTTGAAAAACCACTTTTCGCACTTGTGTTGGTGCAGGAAACCACTTTTGCACTTGTATTAGAGTGGAAAAAACACTTTTTGCACTTGTGATAGTGTTGAAAAACCACTTTTCACACATGTGTTAGTGTTGAAAAACCACTTTTCGCACTTGTGTTAGTGTTGAAATACCACTTTTCGCACTTGTGTAGGTGCAGGAAACCACTTTTGCACTTGTATTAGTGTGGAAAAAACACTTTTTGCACTTGTGATAGTGTTGAAAAACCACTTTTCGCACTTGTGTTAGTGTTGAAAAACCACTTTACGCACTTGTGTTGGTGCAGGAAACCACTTTTGCACTTGTATTAGTGTGGAAAAAACACTTTTCGCACTTGTGTTTGTGTTGAAAAACCACTTTTCGCACTTGTGTTAGTGTTGAAAAACTACTTTTCGCACTTGTGTTGGTGCAGGAAACCACTTTTGCACTTGTATTAGTGTGGAAAAAACACTTTTTGCACTTGTGATAGTGTTGAAAAACCACTATTCGCACTTGTGTTAGTGTTGAAAAACCACTTTTCGCACTTGTGTTAGTGTTGAAAAACCACTTTTCGCACTTGTGTTGGTGCAGGAAACCACTTTTGCACTTGTATTAGTGTGGAAAAAACACTTTTTGCACTTGTGATATTGTTGAAAAACCACTTTTCGCACTTGTGTTAGTGTTGAAAAACCACTTTTCGCACTTGTGTTAGTGTTGAAAAACCACTTTTCGCACTTGTGTTGGTGCAGGAAACCACTTTTGCACGTGTATTAGTGTGGAAAAAACACTTTTCACACTTGTGATAGTGTTGAAAAACCACTTTTCGCACTTGTGTTTGTGTTGAAAAACCACTTTTCGCACTTGTGTTAGTGATGAAAAACCACTTTTCGCACTTGTGTTGGTGCAGGAAACCACTTTTGCACTTGTATTAGTGTGGAAAAAACACTTTTTGCACTTGTGTTAGTGTTGAAAAACCACTTTTCGCACTTGTGTTGGTGCAGGAAACCACTTTTGCACTTGTTTTAGTGTGGAAAAAACACTTTTTGCACTTGTGATAGTGTTGAAAAACCACTATTCGCACTTGTGTTAGTGTTGAAAAACCACTTTTCGCACTTGTGTTAGTGTTGAAAAACCACTTTTCGCACTTGTGTTAGTGTTGAAAAACCACTTTTCGCACTTGTGTTGGTGCAGGAAACCACTTTTGCACTTGTATTAGTGTGGAAAAAACACTTTTTGCACTTGTGATAGTGTTGAAAAACCACTTTTCGCACTTGTGTTAGTGTTGAAAAACCACTTTACGCACTTGTGTTGGTGCAGGAAACCACTTTTGCACTTGTATTAGTGTGGAAAAAACACTTTTCGCACTTGTGTTTGTGTTGAAAAACCACTTTTCGCACTTGTGTTAGTGTTGAAAAACCACTTTTCGCACTTGTGTTGGTGCAGGAAACCACTTTTGCACTTGTACTAGTGTGGAAAAAACACTTTTTGCACTTGTGATCGTGTTGAAAAACCACTTTTCGCACTTGTGTTAGTGTTGAAAAACCACTTTTCGCACTTGTGTTGGTGCAGGAAACCACTTTTGCACTTGTATTAGTGTGGAAAAAACACTTTTTGCATTTGTGATAGTGTTGAAAAACCACTTTTCGCACTTGTGTTAGTGTTGAAAAACCACTTTTTGCACTTGTGTTAGTGTTGAAAAACCACTTTTCGCACTTGTGTTGGTGCAGGAAACCACTTTTGCACTTGTATTAGTGTGGAAAAAACACTTTTTGCACTTGTGTTAGTGTTGAAAAACCACTTTTCGCACTTGTGTTGGTGCAGGAAACCACTTTTTGCACTTGTGTTAGTGATGAAAAAACACTTTTCGCACTTGTGTTGGTGCAGGAAACCATTTTTGCACTTGTATTAGTGTGGAAAAAACACTTTTTGCACTTGTGATAGTGTTGAAAAACCACTTTTCGCACTTGTGTTAGTGTTGAAAAACCACTTTTCGCACTTGTGTTAGTGTTGAAAAACCACTTTTCGCACTTGTGTTAGTGTTGAAAAACCACTTTTCACACTTGTGTTGGTGCAGGAAACCACTTTTGCACTTGTATTAGAGTGGAAAAAACACTTTTTGCACTTGTGATAGTGTTGAAAAACCACTTTTCGCACATGTGTTAGTGTTGAAAAACCACTTTTCGCACTTGTGTTAGTGTTGAAATACCACTTTTCGCACTTGTGTAGGTGCAGGAAACCACTTTTGCACTTGTATTAGTGTGGAAAAAAAACACTTTTTGCACTTGTGATAGTGTTGAAAAACCACTTTTCGCACTTGTGTTAGTGTTGAAAAACCACTTTACGCACTTGTGTTGGTGCAGGAAACCACTTTTGCACTTGTATTAGTGTGGAAAAAACACTTTTCGCACTTGTGTTTGTGTTGAAAAACCACTTTTCGCACTTGTGTTAGTGTTGAAAAACCACTTTTCGCACTTGTGTTGGTGCAGGAAACCACTTTTGCACTTGTATTAGTGTGGAAAAAACACTTTTTGCACTTGTGATAGTGTTGAAAAACCACTTTTCGCACTTGTGTTAGTGTTGAAAAACCACTTTTCGCACTTGTGTTAGTGTTGAAAAACCACTTTTCGCACTTGTGTTGGTGCAGGAAACCACTTTTGCACTCGTATTAGTGTGGAAAAAACACTTTTTGCACTTGTGATAGTGTTGAAAAACCACTTTTCGCACATGTGTTAGTGTTGAAAAACCACTTTTCACACTTGTGTTAGTGTTGAAAAACCACTTTTCGCACTTGTGTTGGTGCAGGAAACCACTTTTGCACTTGTATTAGTGTGGAAAAAACACTTTTTGCACTTGTGATAGTGTTGAAAAACCACTTTTCGCACTTGTGTTAGTGTTGAAAAACCACTTTTTGCACTTGTGTTAGTGTTGAAAAACCACTTTTCGCACTTGTGTTGGTGCAGGAAACCACTTTTGCACTTGTATTAGTGTGGAAAAAACACTTTTTGCACTTGTGTTAGTGTTGAAAAACCACTTTTCGCACTTGTGTTGGTGCAGGAAACCACTTTTGCACTTGTATTAGTGTGGAAAAAACACTTTTTGCATTTGTGATAGTGTTGAAAAACCACTTTTCGCACTTGTGTTGGTGCAAGAAACCACTTTTGCACTTGTATTAGTGTGGAAAAAACACTTTTTGCACTTGTGATAGTGTTGAAAAACCACTTTTCGCACTTGTGTTAGTGTTGAAAAACGACTTTCTGCACTTGTGTTAGTGTTGAAAAACCACTTTTCGCACTTGTGTTGGTGCAGGAAACCACTTTTGCACTTGTATTAGTGTGAAAAAAACACTTTTTGCACTTGTGATAGTGTTGAAAAACCACTTTTCGCACTTGTGTTAGTGTTGAAAAACCACTTTTCACACTTGTGTTGGTGCAGGAAACCACTTTTGCACTTGTATTAGTGTGGAAAAAACACTTTTTGCACTTGTGATAGTGTTGAAAAACCACTTTTCGCACTTGTGTTAGTGTTGAAAAACCACTTTTCGCACTTGTGTTAGTGTTGAAAAACCACTTTTCGCACTTGTGTTGGTGCAGGAAACCACTTTTGCACTTGTGTTGGTGCAGGAAACCACTTTTGCACTTGTATTAGTGTGGAAAAACCACTTTTTGCACTTGTGATAGTGTTGAAAAACCACTTTTCGCACATGTGTTAGTGTTGAAAAACCACTTTTCACACTTGTGTTAGTGTTGAAAAACCACTTTTCGCACTTGTGTTGGTGCAGGAAACCACTTTTGCACTTGTATTAGTGTGGAAAAAACACTTTTTGCACTTGTGATAGTGTTGAAAAACCACTTTTCGCACATGTGTTAGTGTTGAAAAACCACTTTTCGCACTTGTGTTAGTGTTGAAATACCACTTTTCGCACTTGTGTAGGTGCAGGAAACCACTTTTGCACTTGTATTAGTGTGGAAAAAACACTTTTTGCACTTGTGATAGTGTTGAAAAACCACTTTTCGCACTTGTGTTAGTGTTGAAAAACCACTTTACGCACTTGTGTTGGTGCAGGAAACCACTTTTGCACTTGTATTAGTGTGGAAAAAACACTTTTCGCACTTGTGTTGGTGCAGGAAACCACTTTTGCACTTGTATTAGTGTGGAAAAAACACTTTTTGCACTTGTGTTAGTGTTGAAAAACCACTTTTCGCACTTGTGTTGGTGCAGGAAACCACTTTTGCACTTGTATTAGTGTGGAAAAAACACTTTTTGCATTTGTGATAGTGTTGAAAAACCACTTTTCGCACTTGTGTTGGTGCAAGATAACCACTTTTGCACTTGTATTAGTGTGGAAAAAACACTTTTTGCACTTGTGATAATGTTGAAAAACCACTTTTCGCACTTGTGTTAGTGTTGAAAAACCACTTTTTGCACTTGTGTTAGTGTTGAAAAACCACTTTTCGCACTTGTGTTGGTGCAGGAAACCACTTTTGCACTTGTATTAGTGTGGAAAAAACACTTTTTGCACTTGTGTTAGTGTTGAAAAACCACTTTTCGCACTTGTGTTGGTGCAGGAAACCACTTTTTGCACTTGTGTTAGTGATGAAAAAACACTTTTCGCACTTGTGTTGGTGCAGGAAATCATTTTTGCACTTGTATTAGTGTGGAAAAAACACTTTTTGCACTTGTGATAGTGTTGAAAAACCACTTTTCGCACTTGTGTTAGTGTTGAAAAACCACTTTTCGCACTTGTGTTAGTGTTGAAAAACCACTTTTCGCACTTGTGTTAGTGTTGAAAAACCACTTTTCGCACTTGTGTTGGTGCAGGAAACCACTTTTGCACTTGTATTAGAGTGGAAAAAACACTTTTTGCACTTGTGATAGTGTTGAAAAACCACTTTTCACACATGTGTTAGTGTTGAAAAACCACTTTTCGCACTTGTGTTAGTGTTGAAATACCACTTTTCGCACTTGTGTAGGTGCAGGAAACCACTTTTGCACTTGTATTAGTGTGGAAAAAACACTTTTTGCACTTGTGATAGTGTTGAAAAACCACTTTTCGCACTTGTGTTAGTGTTGAAAAACCACTTTACGCACTTGTGTTGGTGCAGGAAACCACTTTTGCACTTGTATTAGTGTGGAAAAAACACTTTTCGCACTTGTGTTTGTGTTGAAAAACCACTTTTCGCACTTGTGTTAGTGTTGAAAAACTACTTTTCGCACTTGTGTTGGTGCAGGAAACCACTTTTGCACTTGTATTAGTGTGGAAAAAACACTTTTTGCACTTGTGATAGTGTTGAAAAACCACTATTCGCACTTGTGTTAGTGTTGAAAAACCACTTTTCGCACTTGTGTTGGTGCAGGAAACCACTTTTGCACTTGTATTAGTGTGGAAAAAACACTTTTTGCACTTGTGATATTGTTGAAAAACCACTTTTCGCACTTGTGTTAGTGTTGAAAAACCACTTTTCGCACTTGTGTTAGTGTTGAAAAACCACTTTTCGCACTTGTGTTGGTGCAGGAAACCACTTTTGCACGTGTATTAGTGTGGAAAAAACACTTTTCACACTTGTGATAGTGTTGAAAAACCACTTTTCGCACTTGTGTTTGTGTTGAAAAACCACTTTTCGCACTTGTGTTAGTGATGAAAAACCACTTTTCGCACTTGTGTTGGTGCAGGAAACCACTTTTGCACTTGTATTAGTGTGGAAAAAACACTTTTTGCACTTGTGTTAGTGTTGAAAAACCACTTTTCGCACTTGTGTTGGTGCAGGAAACCACTTTTGCACTTGTTTTAGTGTGGAAAAAACACTTTTTGCACTTGTGATAGTGTTGAAAAACCACTATTCGCACTTGTGTTAGTGTTGAAAAACCACTTTTCGCACTTGTGTTAGTGTTGAAAAACCACTTTTCGCACTTGTGTTAGTGTTGAAAAACCACTTTTCGCACTTGTGTTGGGGCAGGAAACCACTTTTGCACTTGTATTAATGTGGAAAAAACACTTTTTGCACTTGTGATAGTGTTGAAAAACCACTTTTCGCACTTGTGTTAGTGTTGAAAAACCACTTTACGCACTTGTGTTGGTGCAGGAAACCACTTTTGCACTTGTATTAGTGTGGAAAAAACACTTTTCGCACTTGTGTTTGTGTTGAAAAACCACTTTTCGCACTTGTGTTAGTGTTGAAAAACCACTTTTCGCACTTGTGTTGGTGCAGGAAACCACTTTTGCACTTGTACTAGTGTGGAAAAAACACTTTTTGCACTTGTGATCGTGTTGAAAAACCACTTTTCGCACTTGTGTTAGTGTTGAAAAACCACTTTTCGCACTTGTGTTGGTGCAGGAAACCACTTTTGCACTTGTATTAGTGTGGAAAAAACACTTTTTGCATTTGTGATAGTGTTGAAAAACCACTTTTCGCACTTGTGTTAGTGTTGAAAAACCACTTTTTGCACTTGTGTTAGTGTTGAAAAACCACTTTTCGCACTTGTGTTGGTGCAGGAAACCACTTTTGCACTTGTATTAGTGTGGAAAAAACACTTTTTGCACTTGTGTTAGTGTTGAAAAACCACTTTTCGCACTTGTGTTGGTGCAGGAAACCACTTTTTGCACTTGTGTTAGTGATGAAAAAACACTTTTCGCACTTGTGTTGGTGCAGGAAACCATTTTTGCACTTGTATTAGTGTGGAAAAAACACTTTTTGCACTTGTGATAGTGTTGAAAAACCACTTTTCGCACTTGTGTTAGTGTTGAAAAACCACTTTTCGCACTTGTGTTAGTGTTGAAAAACCACTTTTCGCACTTGTGTTAGTGTTGAAAAACCACTTTTCGCACTTGTGTTGGTGCAGGAAACCACTTTTGCACTTGTATTAGAGTGGAAAAAACACTTTTTGCACTTGTGATAGTGTTGAAAAACCACTTTTCACACATGTGTTAGTGTTGAAAAACCACTTTTCGCACTTGTGTTAGTGTTGAAATACCACTTTTCGCACTTGTGTAGGTGCAGGAAACCACTTTTGCACTTGTATTAGTGTGGAAAAAACACTTTTTGCACTTGTGATAGTGTTGAAAAACCACTTTTCGCACTTGTGTTAGTGTTGAAAAACCACTTTACGCACTTGTGTTGGTGCAGGAAACCACTTTTGCACTTGTATTAGTGTGGAAAAAACACTTTTCGCACTTGTGTTTGTGTTGAAAAACCACTTTTCGCACTTGTGTTAGTGTTGAAAAACCACTTTTCGCACTTGTGTTGGTGCAGGAAACCACTTTTGCACTTGTATTAGTGTGGAAAAAACACTTTTTGCACTTGTGATAGTGTTGAAAAACCACTATTCGCACTTGTGTTAGTGTTGAAAAACCACTTTTCGCACTTGTGTTGGTGCAGGAAACCACTTTTGCACTTGTATTAGTGTGGAAAAAACACTTTTTGCACTTGTGATATTGTTGAAAAACCACTTTTCGCACTTGTGTTAGTGTTGAAAAACCACTTTTCGCACTTGTGTTAGTGTTGAAAAACCACTTTTCGCACTTGTGTTGGTGCAGGAAACCACTTTTGCACGTGTATTAGTGTGGAAAAAACACTTTTCACACTTGTGATAGTGTTGAAAAACCACTTTTCGCACTTGTGTTTGTGTTGAAAAACCACTTTTCGCACTTGTGTTAGTGATGAAAAACCACTTTTCGCACTTGTGTTGGTGCAGGAAACCACTTTTGCACTTGTATTAGTGTGGAAAAAACACTTTTTGCACTTGTGTTAGTGTTGAAAAACCACTTTTCGCACTTGTGTTGGTGCAGGAAACCACTTTTGCACTTGTTTTAGTGTGGAAAAAACACTTTTTGCACTTGTGATAGTGTTGAAAAACCACTATTCGCACTTGTGTTAGTGTTGAAAAACCACTTTTCGCACTTGTGTTAGTGTTGAAAAACCACTTTTCGCACTTGTGTTAGTGTTGAAAAACCACTTTTCGCACTTGTGTTGGTGCAGGAAACCACTTTTGCACTTGTATTAGTGTGGAAAAAACACTTTTTGCACTTGTGATAGTGTTGAAAAACCACTTTTCGCACTTGTGTTAGTGTTGAAAAACCACTTTACGCACTTGTGTTGGTGCAGGAAACCACTTTTGCACTTGTATTAGTGTGGAAAAAACACTTTTCGCACTTGTGTTTGTGTTGAAAAACCACTTTTCGCACTTGTGTTAGTGTTGAAAAACCACTTTTCGCACTTGTGTTGGTGCAGGAAACCACTTTTGCACTTGTACTAGTGTGGAAAAAACACTTTTTGCACTTGTGATCGTGTTGAAAAACCACTTTTCGCACTTGTGTTAGTGTTGAAAAACCACTTTTCGCACTTGTGTTGGTGCAGGAAACCACTTTTGCACTTGTATTAGTGTGGAAAAAACACTTTTTGCATTTGTGATAGTGTTGAAAAACCACTTTTCGCACTTGTGTTAGTGTTGAAAAACCACTTTTTGCACTTGTGTTAGTGTTGAAAAACCACTTTTCGCACTTGTGTTGGTGCAGGAAACCACTTTTGCACTTGTATTAGTGTGGAAAAAACACTTTTTGCACTTGTGTTAGTGTTGAAAAACCACTTTTCGCACTTGTGTTGGTGCAGGAAACCACTTTTTGCACTTGTGTTAGTGATGAAAAAACACTTTTCACACTTGTGTTGGTGCAGGAAACCATTTTTGCACTTGTATTAGTGTGGAAAAAACACTTTTTGCACTTGTGATAGTGTTGAAAAACCACTTTTCGCACTTGTGTTAGTGTTGAAAAACCACTTTTCGCACTTGTGTTAGTGTTGAAAAACCACTTTTCGCACTTGTGTTAGTGTTGAAAAACCACTTTTCGCACTTGTGTTGGTGCAGGAAACCACTTTTGCACTTGTATTAGAGTGGAAAAAACACTTTTTGCACTTGTGATAGTGTTGAAAAACCACTTTTCGCACATGTGTTAGTGTTGAAAAACCACTTTTCGCACTTGTGTTAGTGTTGAAATACCACTTTTCGCACTTGTGTAGGTGCAGGAAACCACTTTTGCACTTGTATTAGTGTGGAAAAAACACTTTTTGCACTTGTGATAGTGTTGAAAAACCACTTTTCGCACTTGTGTTAGTGTTGAAAAACCACTTTACGCACTTGTGTTGGTGCAGGAAACCACTTTTGCACTTGTATTAGTGTGGAAAAAACACTTTTCGCACTTGTGTTTGTGTTGAAAAACCACTTTTCGCACTTGTGTTAGTGTTGAAAAACCACTTTTCGCACTTGTGTTGGTGCAGGAAACCACTTTTGCACTTGTATTAGTGTGGAAAAAACACTTTTTGCACTTGTGATAGTGTTGAAAAACCACTTTTCGCACTTGTGTTAGTGTTGAAAAACCACTTTTCGCACTTGTGTTAGTGTTGAAAAACCACTTTTCGCACTTGTGTTGGTGCAGGAAACCACTTTTGCACTCGTATTAGTGTGGAAAAAACACTTTTTGCACTTGTGATAGTGTTGAAAAACCACTTTTCGCACATGTGTTAGTGTTGAAAAACCACTTTTCACACTTGTGTTAGTGTTGAAAAACCACTTTTCGCACTTGTGTTCGTGCAGGAAACCACTTTTGCACTTGTATTAGTGTGGAAAAAACACTTTTTGCACTTGTGATAGTGTTGAAAAACCACTTTTCGCACTTGTGTTAGTGTTGAAAAACCACTTTTTGCACTTGTGTTAGTGTTGAAAAACCACTTTTCGCACTTGTGTTGGTGCAGGAAACCACTTTTGCACTTGTATTAGTGTGGAAAAAACACTTTTTGCACTTGTGTTAGTGTTGAAAAACCACTTTACGCACTTGTGTTGGTGCAGGAAACCACTTTTGCACTTGTATTAGTGTGGAAAAAACACTTTTCGCACTTGTGTTTGTGTTGAAAAACCACTTTTCGCACTTGTGTTAGTGTTGAAAAACCACTTTTCGCACTTGTGTTAGTGTTGAAAAACCACTTTTCGCACTTGTGTTGGTGCAGGAAACCACTTTTGCACTCGTATTAGTGTGGAAAAAACACTTTTTGCACTTGTGATAGTGTTGAAAAACCACTTTTCGCACATGTGTTAGTGTTGAAAAACCACTTTTCACACTTGTGTTAGTGTTGAAAAACCACTTTTCGCACTTGTGTTGGTGCAGGAAACCACTTTTGCACTTGTATTAGTGTGGAAAAAACACTTTTTGCACTTGTGATAGTGTTGAAAAACCACTTTTCGCACTTGTGTTAGTGTTGAAAAACGACTTTCTGCACTTGTGTTAGTGTTGAAAAACCACTTTTCGCACTTGTGTTGGTGCAGGAAACCACTTTTGCACTTGTATTAGTGTGAAAAAAACACTTTTTGCACTTGTGATAGTGTTGAAAAACCACTTTTCGCACTTGTGTTAGTGTTGAAAAAACACTTTTCACACTTGTGTTGGTGCAGGAAACCACTTTTGCACTTGTATTAGTGTGGAAAAAACACTTTTTGCACTTGTGATAGTGTTGAAAAACCACTTTTCGCACTTGTGTTAGTGTTGAAAAACCACTTTTCGCACTTGTGTTGGTGCAGGAAACCACTTTTGCACTTGCATTAGTGTGGAAAAAACACTTTTTGCACTTGTGATTGTGTTGAAAAACCACTTTTCGCACTTGTGTTAGTGTTGAAAAACCACTTTTTGCACTTGTGTTGGTGCAGGAAACCACTTTTGCACTTGTATTAGTGTGGAAAAAACACTTTTTGCACTTGTGATATTGTTGAAAAACCACTTTTCGCACTTGTGTTAGTGTTCAAAAACCACTTTTCGCACTTGTGTTAGTGTTGAAAAACCACTTTTCGCACTTGTGTTGGTGCAGGAAACCACTTTTGCACGTGTATTAGTGTGGAAAAAACACTTTTTGCACTTGTGATAGTGTTGAAAAACCACTTTTCGCACTTGTGTTTGTGTTGAAAAACCACTTTTCGCACTTGTGTTAGTGATGAAAAACCACTTTTCGCACTTGTGTTGGTGCAGGAAACCATTTTTGCACTTGTATTAGTGTGGAAAAAACACTTTTTGCACTTGTGATAGTGTTGAGAAACCACTTTTCACACTTGTGTTAGTGTTGAAAAACCACTTTTCGCACTTGTGTTAGTGTTGAAAAACCACTTTTCGCACTTGTGTTGGTGTAGGAAACCACTTTTGCACGTGTATTAGTGTGGAAAAAACACTTTTCGCACTTGTGTTTGTGTTGAAAAACCACTTTTCACACTTGTGTTAGTGTTGAAAAACCACTTTTCACACTTGTGTTGGTGCAGGAAACCACTTTTGCACTTGTATTAGTGTGGAAAAAACACTTTTTGCACTTGTGATAGTGTTGAAAAACCACTTTTCGCACTTGTGTTAGTGTTGAAAAACAACTTTTCACACTTGTGTTAGTGTTGAAAAACCACTTTTCGCACTTGTGTTGGTGCAGGAAACCACTTTTGCACTTGTATTAGTGTGGAAAAAACACTTTTTGCACTTGTGATAGTGTTGAAAAACCACTTTTCGCACTTGTGTTAGTGTTGAAAAACCACTTTTCGCACTTGTGTTAGTGTTGAAAAACCACTTTTCGCACTTGTGTTGGTGCAGGAAACCACTTTTGCACTTGTATTAGTGTGGAAAAAACACTTTTTGCACTTGTGATAGTGTTGAAAAACCACTTTTCGCACATGTGTTAATGTTGAAAAACCACTTTTCGCACTTGTGTTAGTGTTGAAAAACCACTTTTCGCACTTGTGTTGGTGCAGGAAACCACTTTTGCACTTGTATTAGTGTGGAAAAAACACTTTTTGCACTTGTGATAGTGTTGAAAAACCACTTTTCGCACTTGTGTTAGTGTTGAAAAACCACTTTACGCACTTGTGTTGGTGCAGGAAACCACTTTTGCACTTGTATTAGTGTGGAAAAAACACTTTTCGCACTTGTGTTTGTGTTGAAAAACCACTTTTCGCACTTGTGTTAGTGTTGAAAAACCACTGTTCGCACTTGTGTTAGTGTTGAAAAACCACTTTTCACACTTGTGTTGGTGCAGGAAACCACTTTTGCACTTGTATTAGTGTGGAAAAAAACACTTTTTGCACTTGTGATAGTGTTGAAAAACCACTTTTCGCACTTGTGTTAGTGTTGAAAAACCACTTTTCGCACTTGTGTTAGTGTTGAAAAACCACTTTTCGCACTTGTGTTGGTGCAGGAAACCACTTTTGCACTTGTATTAGTGTGGAAAAAACACTTTTTGCACTTGTGATAGTGTTGAAAAACCACTTTTCGCACATGTGTTAATGTTGAAAAACCACTTTTCGCACTTGTGTTAGTGTTGAAAAACCACTTTTCGCACTTGTGTTGGTGCAGGAAACCACTTTTGCACTTGTATTAGTGTGGAAAAAACACTTTTTGCACTTGTGATAGTGTTGAAAAACCACTTTTCGCACTTGTGTTAGTGTTGAAAAACCACTTTACGCACTTGTGTTGGTGCAGGAAACCACTTTTGCACTTGTATTAGTGTGGAAAAAACACTTTTCGCACTTGTGTTTGTGTTGAAAAACCACTTTTCGCACTTGTGTTAGTGTTGAAAAACCACTTTTCGCACTTGTGTTGGTGCAGGAAACCACTTTTGCACTTGTATTAGTGTGGAAAAAACACTTTTTGCACTTGTGATAGTGTTGAAAAAACACTTTTTGCACTTGTGTTAGTGTTGAAAAACCACTTTTCGCACTTGTGTTGGTGCAGGAAACAACTTTTGCACTTGTATTAGTGTGGAAAAAACACTTTTTGCACTTGTGATAGTGTTGAAAAACCACTTTTCGCACTTGTGTTAGTGTTGAAAAACCACTTTTCGCACTTGTGTTGGTGCAGGAAACCACTTTTGCACTTGTATTAGTGTCGAAAAAACACTTTTCGCACTTGTGTTTGTGTTGAAAAACCACTTTTCGCACTTGTGTTAGTGTTGAAAAACCACTTTTCGCACTTGTGTTGGTGCAGGAAACCACTTTTGCACTTGTATTAGTGTGGAAAAAACACTTTTTGCACTTGTGATAGTGTTGAAAAACCACTTTTCGCACTTGTGTTAGTGTTGAAAAACCACTTTTCGCACTTGTTTTAGTGTTGAAAAACCACTTTTCGCACTTGTGTTGGTGCAGGAAACCAATTTTGCACGTGTATTAGTGTGGAAAAAACACTTTTCGCACTTGTGTTTGTGTTGAAAAACCACTTTTTGCACATGTGTTAGTGTTGAAAAACCACTTTTCGCACTTGTGTTGGTGCAGGAAAACACTTTTGCACTTGTATTGGTGTGGAAAAAACACTTTTTGCACTTGTGATTGTGTTGTAAAACCACTTTTCGCACTTGTGTTAGTGTTGAAAAACCACATTACGCACTTGTATGCGCTTGGAGGTATGCGCTCTACCGAGTGCCGCTCTAGTTTTATTTTACCTGGTTTTATGTGTCATTGTGGTGTCTGAAGGAAAGAAAAGATTTGTTGAAATGGAGAATGTGTTCATGTTTTCCGGTTTAGCACAACTGTATTAAGCTGTGGATGAAAGAAAACTGTTCTTTTTCAGGGAATCAAAGATGATTCCATCATCATCAATCAAAGACGTTGATCTGAACTCCTCACCTCCACACGATTCACCAAAGAAGGAGAAAAACACCCCGTAAAAGCGTGTGAAGTAAATAATTTCATTCACCCCCATCTGCACTTTTGAAAACTTGATTTTGGATATATCTACCTCAGGGAATGTACAATAAATTGACTTTTCAATCTTTTTCAACTTAGACACATGTTCGGAAGAGACAACAACAAGGAGCGTTGTGCGGACGTTTCACATTCCATGTGAGTAAGAGAATCACCTTTCAGGACGTCATGACATTCATTGTGCTCGCAATAGAAATGGTATTTCTTTGAGGAAACTAATGTGAATCTTGTCGTGTTTCGATCACATTTTGATCCATAATTATTTTCTATATTATCGATTGGAGGTTTCACGGCTGTGGGATTTCTATGACGTGCCTCCATGGAGTTGTTTACCTGGGGTGGGAATCTTGATCCAGATATAAAGGGTCATGCGGGTGTTTTGTATGAAGAGCAAGTTTATCATATGTATAATATATATATACATCAGGAATACATCAGGAAGAAGATAATTGTTCTTTGGTCATTTATTGTTACATATCTTTTCTACCTGTCCCAGCTTGTATAATGATCATAAAAGTAGGACCGTGGGTCCTGAAGCTCACCTGGATCACGAGCTACAATCACTCAAACCCCCCACAGACCCTCTCAGACAATGATGTTTTTAATGTCGTGAACAAACCGTGAACAAACCGTGAGCCGGGAAACAATATCTCTCCGTTCTCAGGACCGAACTCTCTTATCTGTCTCCCTCTTCCAAATCCTGGTGGCGTCTGGTCAAATCTGTTTCTGGTGTTTGTTCCCCCTCCATCCCCTCCCTCACCTCAAATGTCCACACGGCTGACTCCGCACGTGAAAAAGCTGAATGCCTCAACTCTGTGTTTGCCTCTAAATCTTGTGTTCCAAACCCCTCCAAACCCCATGTGTTCCAAACCAGTGCAGGAAACCACTTTTGCACTTGTATTAGTGTGGAAAAAACACTTTTTGCACTTGTGATAGTGTTGAAAAACCACTTTTCGCACTTGTGTTAGTGTTGAAATACCACTTTTCGCACTTGTGTTAGTGTTGAAAAACCACTTTTCGCACTTGTGTTGGTGCAGGAAACCACTTTTGCACGTGTATTAGTGTGGAAAAAACACTTTTCGCACATGTGATAGTGTTGAAAAACCACTTTTCGCACTTGTGTTTGTGTTGAAAAACCACTTTTCGCACTTGTGTTAGTGATGAAAAACCACTTTTCGCACTTGTGTTGGTGCAGGAAACCATTTTTGCACTTGTATTAGTGTGGAAAAAACACTTTTTGCACTTGTGATAGTGTTGAAAAACCACTTTTCACACTTGTGTTAGTGTTGAAAAACCACTTTTCGCACTTGTGTTAGTGTTGAAAAACCACTTTTCGCACTTGTGTTGGTGCAGGAAACCACTTTTGCACGTGTATTAGTGTGGAAAAAACACTTTTCGCACTTGTGTTTGTGTTGAAAAACCACTTTTCACACTTGTGTTAGTGTTGAAAAACCACTTTTCGCACTTGTGTTGGTGCAGGAAACCACTTTTGCACTTGTATTAGTGTGGAAAAAACACTTTTTGCACTTGTGATAGTGTTGAAAAACCACTTTTCGCACTTGTGTTAGTGTTGAAAAACAACTTTTCGCACTTGTGTTAGTGTTGAAAAACCACTTTTCGCACTTGTGTTGGTGCAGGAAACCACTTTTGCACTTGTATTAGTGTGGAAAAAACACTTTTTGCACTTGTGATTGAGTTGAAAAACCACTTTTCGCACTTGTGTTAGTGTTGAAAAACCACATTACGCACTTGTGTTGGTGCAGGAAACCACTTTTTGCACTTGTGTTAGTGTTGAAAAACCACTTTTCGCACTTGTGTTAGTGTTGAAAAACCACTTTTCGCACTTGTGTTGGTGCAGGAAACCACTTTTGCACTTGTATTAGTGTGGAAAAAACACTTTTTGCACTTGTGCTAGTGTTGAAAAACCACTTTTCGCACTTGTGTTAGTGTTGAAAAACCACTTTTCGCACTTGTGTTGGTGCAGGAAACCACTTTTGCACTTGTATTAGTGTGGAAAAA
This sequence comes from Myxine glutinosa, assembly GCF_964187855.1. Classification (NCBI taxonomy): domain Eukaryota; kingdom Metazoa; phylum Chordata; class Myxini; order Myxiniformes; family Myxinidae; genus Myxine; species Myxine glutinosa. Next base: position 35,729 of record NW_027617732.1, read on the forward strand.
ACACTTTTTGCACTTGTGATAGTGTTGAAAAACCACTTTTCGCACTTGTGTTAGTGTTGAAAAACCACTTTTCGCACTTGTGTTGGTGCAGAAAACCACTTTTGCACTTGTATTAGTGTGGACAAAACACTTTTAGCACTTGTGTTAGTGTTGAAAAACCACTTTTTGCACTTGCGTTAGTGTTGAAAAACCACTTTTCGTACTTGTGTTGGTGCAGGAAACCACTTTTGCACTTGTATTAGTGTGGAAAAAGCACTTTTCGCACTTGTGTTAGTGTTGAAAAACCACTTTTCGCACTTGTGTTAGTGTTGAAAAACCACTTTTCGCACTTGTGTTAGTGTTGAAAAACCACTTTTCGCACTTGTGTTGGTGCAGGAAACCACTTTTGCACTTGTTTTAGTGTTGAAAAACCACTTTTCGCACTTGTGTTGGTGCAGGAAACCACTTTTGCACTTGTATTAGTGTGGAAAAAACACTTTTTGCACTTGTGATAGTGTTGAAAAACCACTTTTCGCACTTGTGTTAGTGTTGAAAAACAACTTTTCGCACTTGTGTTAGTGTTGAAAAACCACTTTTCGCACTTGTGTTGGTGCAGGAAACCACTTTTGCACTTGTATTAGTGTGGAAAAAACACTTTTTGCACTTGTGATTGTGTTGAAAAACCACTTTTCGCACATGTGTTAGTGTTGAAAAACCACATTACGCACTTGTGTTGGTGCAGGAAACCACTTTTGCACTTGTATTAGTGTGGAAAAAACACTTTTCGCACTTGTGTTTGTGTTGAAAAACCACTTTTCGCACTTGTGTTAGTGATGAAAAACCACTTTTCGCACTTGTGTTGGTGCAGGAAACCATTTTTGCACTTGTATTAGTGTGGAAAAAACACTTTTTGCACTTGTGATAGTGTTGAAAAACCACTTTTCGCACTTGTGTTAGTGTTGAAAAACCACTTTTCGCACTTGTGTTAGTGTTGAAAAACCACTTTTCGCACTTGTGTTGGTGCAGGAAACCACTTTTGCACTTGTATTAGTGTGGAAAAAACACTTTTTGCACTTGTGATAGTGTTGAAAAACCACTTTTCGCACATGTGTTAGTGTTGAAAAACCACTTTTCGCACTTGTGTTAGTGTTGAAAAACCACTTTTCGCACTTGTGTTGGTGCAGGAAACCACTTTTGCACTTGTATTAGTGTGGAAAAAACACTTTTTGCACTTGTGATAGTGTTGAAGAACCACTTTACGCACTTGTGTTGGTGCAGGAAACCACTTTTGCACTTGTATTAGTGTTGAAAACAACTTTTCGCACTTGTGTTAGTGTTGAAAAACCACTTTTCGCACTTGTGTTGGTGCAGGAAACCACTTTTGCACTTGTATTAGTGTGGAAAAAACACTTTTTGCACTTGTGATTGTGTTGAAAAACCACTTTTTGCACTTGTGTTGGTGCAGGAAACCACTTTTTGCACTTGTGTTAGTGTTGAAAAACCACTTTTCGCACTTGTGTTAGTGTTGAAAAACCACTTTTCGCACTTGTGTTGGTGCAGGAAACCACTTTTGCACTTGTATTAGTGTGGAAAAAACACTTTTTGCACTTGTGTTAGTGTTGAAAAACCACTTTTCGCACTTGTGTTAGTGTTGAAAAACCACTTTTCGCACTTGTGTTGGTGCAGGAAACCACTTTTGCACTTGTATTAGTGTGGAAAAAACACTTTTTGCACTTGCGATAGTGTTGAAAAACCACTTTTCGCACTTGTGTTAGTGTTGAAAAACCACATATCGCACTTGTGTTGGTGCAGAAAACCACTTTTGCACTTGTATTAGTGTGGAAAAAACACTTTTAGCACTTGTGTTAGTGTTGAAAAACCAATTTTGCACTTGCGTTAGTGTTGAAAAACCACTTTTTGCACTTGTGTTGGTGCAGGAAACCACTTTTGCACTTGTATTAGTGTGGAAAAAGCACTTTTCGCACTTGTGTTAGTGTTGAAAAACCACTTTTTGCACTTGTGTTAGTGTTGAAAAACCACTTTTCGCACTTGTGTTAGTGTTGAAAAACCACTTTTCGCACTTGTGTTGGTGCAGGAAACCACTTTTGCACTTGTTTTAGTGTGGAAAAAACACTTTTTGCACTTGTGATAGTGTTGAAAAACCACTATTCGCACTTGTGTTAGTGTTGAAAAACCACTTTTCGCACTTGTGTTGGTGCAGGAAACCACTTTTGCACTTGTATTAGTGTGGAAAAAACACTTTTTGCACTTGTGATATTGTTGAAAAACCCACTTTTCGCACTTGTGTTAGTGTTGAAAAACCACTTTTCGCACTTGTGTTAGTGTTGAAAAACCACTTTTCGCACTTGTGTTGGTGCAGGAAACCACTTTTGCACGTGTATTAGTGTGGAAAAAACACTTTTCGCACTTGTGATAGTGTTGAAAAACCACTTTTCGCACTTGTGTTTGTGTTGAAAAACCACTTTTCGCACTTGTGTTAGTGATGAAAAACCACTTTTCGCACTTGTGTTGGTGCAGGAAACCATTTTTGCACTTGTATTAGTGTGGAAAAAACACTTTTTGCACTTGTGATAGTGTTGAAAAACCACTTTTCACACTTGTGTTAGTGTTGAAAAACCACTTTTCGCACTTGTGTTAGTGTGGAAAAAACACTTTTCGCACTTGTGTTTGTGTTGAAAAACCACTTTTCGCACTTGTGTTAGTGATGAAAAACCACTTTTCGCACTTGTGTTGGTGCAGGAAGCCATTTTTGCACTTGTATTAGTGTGGAAAAAACACTTTTTGCACTTGTGATAGTGTTGAAAAACCACTTTTCGCACTTGTGTTAGTGTTGAAAAACCACTTTTCGCACTTGTGTTAGTGTTGAAAAACCACTTTTCGCACTTGTGTTGGTGCAGGAAACCACTTTTGCACTTGTATTAGTGTGGAAAAAACACTTTTTGCACTTGTGATAGTGTTGAAAAACCACTTTTCGCACATGTGTTAGTGTTGAAAAACCACTTTTCGCACTTGTGTTAGTGTTGAAAAACTACTTTTCGCACTTGTGTTGGTGCAGGAAACCACTTTTGCACTTGTATTAGTGTGGAAAAAACACTTTTTGCCCTTGTGATAGTGTTGAAAAACCACTTTTCGCACTTGTGTTAGTGTTGAAAAACCACTTTACGCACTTGTGTTGGTGCAGGAAACCACTTTTGCACTTGTATTGGTGTGGAAAAAACACTTTTCGCACTTGTGTTAGTGTTGAAAAACCACGTTTCGCACTTGTGTTGGTGCAGGAAACCACTTTTTGCACTTGTGTTAGTGATGAAAAACCACTTTTCGCACTTGTGTTAGTGATGAAAAACCACTTTTCGCACTTGTATTAGTGTGGAAAAAACACTTTTTGCACTTGTGTTAGTGTTGAAAAACCACTTTTCGCACTTGTGTTAGTGTTGAAAAACCACTTTTCGCACTTGTGTTAGTGTTGAAAAACCACTTTTCGCACTTGTGTTAGTGTTGAAAAACCACTTTTCGCACTTGTGTTGGTGCAGGAAACCGCTTTTGCACTTGTATTAGTGTGGAAAAAACACTTTTTGCACTTGTGATAGTGTTGAAAAACCACTTTTCGCACTTGTGTTGGTGCAGGAAACCACTTTTGCACTTGTATTGGTGTGGAAAAAACACTTTTTGCACTTGTGATAGTGTTGAAAAACCACTTTTCGCACTTGTGTTGGTGCAGGAAACCACTTTTGCACTTGTATTAATGTGGAAAAAACACTTTTTGCACTTGTGATAGTGTTGAAAAACCACTTTTCGCACTTGTGTTAGTGTTGAAAAACCACTTTTCGCACTTGTGTTGGTGCAGGAAACCACTTTTGCACTTGTATTAGTGTGGAAAAAACACTTTTTGCACTTGTGATAGTGTTGAAAAACCACTTTTCGCACTTGTGTTAGTGTTGAAAAACCACTTTTCGCACTTGTTTTAGTGTTGAAAAACCACTTTTCGCACTTGTGTTGGTGCAGGAAACCACTTTTGCACGTGTATTAGTGTGGAAAAAACACTTTTCGCACTTGTGTTTGTGTTGAAAAACCACTTTTCGCACTTGTGTTAGTGTTGAAAAACCACTTTTCGCACTTGTGTTGGTGCAGGAAACCACTTTTGCACTTGTATTAGTGTGGAAAAAACACTTTTTGCAATTGTGATAATGTTGAAAAACCACTTTTCGCACTTGTGTTAGTGTTGAAAAACAACTTTTCGCACTTGTGTTAGTGTTGAAAAACCACTTTTCGCACTTGTGTTGGTGCAGGAAACCACTTTTGCACTTGTATTAGTGTGGAAAAAACACTTTTTGCACATGTGTTAGTGTTGAAAAACCACTTTTCGCACTTGTGTTGGTGCAGGAAAACACTTTTGCACTTGTATTGGTGTGGAAAAAACACTTTTTGCACTTGTGATTGTGTTGAAAAACCACTTTTCGCACTTGTGTTAGTGTTGAAAAACCACATTACGCACTTGTATGCGCTTGGAGGTATGCGCTCTACCGAGTGCCGCTCTAGTTTTATTTTACCTGGTTTTATGTGTCATTGTGGTGTCTGAAGGAAAGAAAAGATTTGTTGAAATGGAGAATGTGTTCATGTTTTCCGGTTTAGCACAACTGTATTAAGCTGTGGATGAAAGAAAACTGTTCTTTTTCAGGGAATCAAAGATGATTCCATCATCATCAATCAAAGACGTTGATCTGAACTCCTCACCTCCACACGATTCACCAAAGAAGGAGAAAAACACCCCGTAAAAGCGTGTGAAGTAAATAATTTCATTCACCCCCATCTGCACTTTTGAAAACTTGATTTTGGATATATCTACCTCAGGGAATGTACAATAAATTGACTTTTCAATCTTTTTCAACTTAGACACATGTTCGGAAGAGACAACAACAAGGAGCGTTGTGCGGACGTTTCACATTCCATGTGAGTAAGAGAATCACCTTTCAGGACGTCATGACATTCATTGTGCTCGCAATAGAAATGGTATTTCTTTGAGGAAACTAATGTGAATCTTGTCGTGTTTCGATCACATTTTGATCCATAATTATTTTCTATATTATCGATTGGAGGTTTCACGGCTGTGGGATTTCTATGACGTGCCTCCATGGAGTTGTTTACCTGGGGTGGGAATCTTGATCCAGATATAAAGGGTCATGCGGGTGTTTTGTATGAAGAGCAAGTTTATCATATGTATAATATATATATACATCAGGAATACATCAGGAAGAAGATAATTGTTCTTTGGTCATTTATTGTTACATATCTTTTCTACCTGTCCCAGCTTGTATAATGATCATAAAAGTAGGACCGTGGGTCCTGAAGCTCACCTGGATCACGAGCTACAATCACTCAAACCCCCCACAGACCCTCTCAGACAATGATGTTTTTAATGTCGTGAACAAACCGTGAACAAACCGTGAGCCGGAAAACAATATCTCTCCGTTCTCAGGACCGAACTCTCTTATCTGTCTCCCTCTTCCAAATCCTGGTGGCGTCTGGTCAAATCTGTTTCTGGTGTTTGTTCCCCCTCCATCCCCTCCCTCACCTCAAATGTCCACACGGCTGACTCCGCACGTGAAAAAGCTGAATGCCTCAACTCTGTGTTTGCCTCTAAATCTTGTGTTCCAAACCCCTCCAAACCCCATGTGTTCCAAACCAGTGCAGGAAACCACTTTTGCACTTGTATTAGTGTGGAAAAAACACTTTTTGCACTTGTGATAGTGTTGAAAAACCACTTTTCGCACTTGTGTTAGTGTTGAAATACCACTTTTCGCACTTGTGTTAGTGTTGAAAAACCACTTTTCGCACTTGTGTTGGTGCAGGAAACCACTTTTGCACGTGTATTAGTGTGGAAAAAACACTTTTCGCACATGTGATAGTGTTGAAAAACCACTTTTCGCACTTGTGTTTGTGTTGAAAAACCACTTTTCGCACTTGTGTTAGTGATGAAAAACCACTTTTCGCACTTGTGTTGGTGCAGGAAACCATTTTTGCACTTGTATTAGTGTGGAAAAAACACTTTTTGCACTTGTGATAGTGTTGAAAAACCACTTTTCACACTTGTGTTAGTGTTGAAAAACCACTTTTCGCACTTGTGTTAGTGTTGAAAAACCACTTTTCGCACTTGTGTTGGTGCAGGAAACCACTTTTGCACGTGTATTAGTGTGGAAAAAACACTTTTCGCACTTGTGTTTGTGTTGAAAAACCACTTTTCACACTTGTGTTAGTGTTGAAAAACCACTTTTCGCACTTGTGTTGGTGCAGGAAACCACTTTTGCACTTGTATTAGTGTGGAAAAAACACTTTTTGCACTTGTGATAGTGTTGAAAAACCACTTTTCGCACTTGTGTTAGTGTTGAAAAACAACTTTTCGCACTTGTGTTAGTGTTGAAAAACCACTTTTCGCACTTGTGTTGGTGCAGGAAACCACTTTTGCACTTGTATTAGTGTGGAAAAAACACTTTTTGCACTTGTGATTGTGTTGAAAAACCACTTTTCGCACTTGTGTTAGTGTTGAAAAACCACATTACGCACTTGTGTTGGTGCAGGAAACCACTTTTGCACTTGTATTAGTGTGGAAAAAACACTTTTTGCACTTGTGATAGTGTTGAAAAACCACTTTTCGCACTTGTGTTGGTGCAGGAAACCACTTTTGCACTTGTATTAGTGTGGAAAAAACACTTTTTGCACTTGTGATAGTGTTGAAAAACCACTTTTCGCACTTGTGTTGGTGCAGGAAACCACTTTTGCACTTGTATTAATGTGGAAAAAACACTTTTTGCACTTGTGATAGTGTTGAAAAACCACTTTTCGCACTTGTGTTAGTGTTGAAAAACCACTTTTCGCACTTGTGTTGGTGCAGGAAACCACTTTTGCACTTGTATTAGTGTGGAAAAAACACTTTTTGCACTTGTGATAGTGTTGAAAAACCACTTTTCGCACTTGTGTTAGTGTTGAAAAACCACTTTTTGCACTTGTTTTAGTGTTGAAAAACCACTTTTCGCACTTGTGTTGGTGCAGGAAACCACTTTTGCACGTGTATTAGTGTGGAAAAAACACTTTTCGCACTTGTGTTTGTGTTGAAAAACCACTTTTCGCACTTGTGTTAGTGTTGAAAAACCACTTTTCGCACTTGTGTTGGTGCAGGAAACCACTTTTGCACTTGTATTAGTGTGGAAAAAACACTTTTTGCACTTGTGATAGTGTTGAAAAACCACTTTTCGCACTTGTGTTAGTGTTGAAAAACAACTTTTTGCACTTGTGTTAGTGTTGAAAAACCACTTTTCGCACTCGTGTTGGTGCAGGAAACCACTTTTGCACTTGTATTAGTGTGGAAAAAACACTTTTTGCACATGTGTTAGTGTTGAAAAACCACTTTTCGCACTTGTGTTGGTGCAGGAAAACACTTTTGCACTTGTATTGGTGTGGAAAAAACACTTTTTGCACTTGTGATTGTGTTGTAAAACCACTTTTCGCACTTGTGTTAGTGTTGAAAAACCACATTACGCACTTGTATGCGCTTGGAGGTATGCGCTCTACCGAGTGCCGCTCTAGTTTTATTTTACCTGGTTTTATGTGTCATTGTGGTGTCTGAAGGAAAGAAAAGATTTGTTGAAATGGAGAATGTGTTCATGTTTTCCGGTTTAGCACAACTGTATTAAGCTGTGGATGAAAGAAAACTGTTCTTTTTCAGGGAATCAAAGATGATTCCATCATCATCAATCAAAGACGTTGATCTGAACTCCTCACCTCCACACGATTCACCAAAGAAGGAGAAAAACACCCCGTAAAAGCGTGTGAAGTAAATAATTTCATTCACCCCCATCTGCACTTTTGAAAACTTGATTTTGGATATATCTACCTCAGGGAATGTACAATAAATTGACTTTTCAATCTTTTTCAACTTAGACACATGTTCGGAAGAGACAACAACAAGGAGCGTTGTGCGGACGTTTCACATTCCATGTGAGTAAGAGAATCACCTTTCAGGACGTCATGACATTCATTGTGCTCGCAATAGAAATGGTATTTCTTTGAGGAAACTAATGTGAATCTTGTCGTGTTTCGATCACATTTTGATCCATAATTATTTTCTATATTATCGATTGGAGGTTTCACGGCTGTGGGATTTCTATGACGTGCCTCCATGGAGTTGTTTACCTGGGGTGGGAATCTTGATCCAGATATAAAGGGTCATGCGGGTGTTTTGTATGAAGAGCAAGTTTATCATATGTATAATATATATATACATCAGGAATACATCAGGAAGAAGATAATTGTTCTTTGGTCATTTATTGTTACATATCTTTTCTACCTGTCCCAGCTTGTATAATGATCATAAAAGTAGGACCGTGGGTCCTGAAGCTCACCTGGATCACGAGCTACAATCACTCAAACCCCCCACAGACCCTCTCAGACAATGATGTTTTTAATGTCGTGAACAAACCGTGAACAAACCGTGAGCCGGGAAACAATATCTCTCCGTTCTCAGGACCGAACTCTCTTATCTGTCTCCCTCTTCCAAATCCTGGTGGCGTCTGGTCAAATCTGTTTCTGGTGTTTGTTCCCCCTCCATCCCCTCCCTCACCTCAAATGTCCACACGGCTGACTCCGCACGTGAAAAAGCTGAATGCCTCAACTCTGTGTTTGCCTCTAAATCTTGTGTTCCAAACCCCTCCAAACCCCATGTGTTCCAAACCAGTGCAGGAAACCACTTTTGCACTTGTATTAGTGTGGAAAAAACACTTTTTGCACTTGTGATAGTGTTGAAAAACCACTTTTCGCACTTGTGTTAGTGTTGAAATACCACTTTTCGCACTTGTGTTAGTGTTGAAAAACCACTTTTCGCACTTGTGTTGGTGCAGGAAACCACTTTTGCACGTGTATTAGTGTGGAAAAAACACTTTTCGCACATGTGATAGTGTTGAAAAACCACTTTTCGCACTTGTGTTTGTGTTGAAAAACCACTTTTCGCACTTGTGTTAGTGATGAAAAACCACTTTTCGCACTTGTGTTGGTGCAGGAAACCATTTTTGCACTTGTATTAGTGTGGAAAAAACACTTTTTGCACTTGTGATAGTGTTGAAAAACCACTTTTCACACTTGTGTTAGTGTTGAAAAACCACTTTTCGCACTTGTGTTAGTGTTGAAAAACCACTTTTCGCACTTGTGTTGGTGCAGGAAACCACTTTTGCACGTGTATTAGTGTGGAAAAAACACTTTTCGCACTTGTGTTTGTGTTGAAAAACCACTTTTCACACTTGTGTTAGTGTTGAAAAACCACTTTTCGCACTTGTGTTGGTGCAGGAAACCACTTTTGCACTTGTATTAGTGTGGAAAAAACACTTTTTGCACTTGTGATAGTGTTGAAAAACCACTTTTCGCACTTGTGTTAGTGTTGAAAAACAACTTTTCGCACTTGTGTTAGTGTTGAAAAACCACTTTTCGCACTTGTGTTGGTGCAGGAAACCACTTTTGCACTTGTATTAGTGTGGAAAAAACACTTTTTGCACTTGTGATTGAGTTGAAAAACCACTTTTCGCACTTGTGTTAGTGTTGAAAAACCACATTACGCACTTGTGTTGGTGCAGGAAACCACTTTTTGCACTTGTGTTAGTGTTGAAAAACCACTTTTCGCACTTGTGTTAGTGTTGAAAAACCACTTTTCGCACTTGTGTTGGTGCAGGAAACCACTTTTGCACTTGTATTAGTGTGGAAAAAACACTTTTTGCACTTGTGCTAGTGTTGAAAAACCACTTTTCGCACTTGTGTTAGTGTTGAAAAACCACTTTTCGCACTTGTGTTGGTGCAGGAAACCACTTTTGCACTTGTATTAGTGTGGAAAAAACACTTTTTGCACTTGTGATAGTGTTGAAAAACCACTTTTCGCACTTGTGTTAGTGTTGAAAAACCACTTTTCGCACTTGTGTTGGTGCAGAAAACCACTTTTGCACTTGTATTAGTGTGGACAAAACACTTTTAGCACTTGTGTTAGTGTTGAAAAACCACTTTTTGCACTTGCGTTAGTGTTGAAAAACCACTTTTCGTACTTGTGTTGGTGCAGGAAACCACTTTTGCACTTGTATTAGTGTGGAAAAAGCACTTTTCGCACTTGTGTTAGTGTTGAAAAACCACTTTTCGCACTTGTGTTAGTGTTGAAAAACCACTTTTCGCACTTGTGTTAGTGTTGAAAAACCACTTTTCGCACTTGTGTTGGTGCAGGAAACCACTTTTGCACTTGTTTTAGTGTTGAAAAACCACTTTTCGCACTTGTGTTGGTGCAGGAAACCACTTTTGCACTTGTATTAGTGTGGAAAAAACACTTTTTGCACTTGTGATAGTGTTGAAAAACCACTTTTCGCACTTGTGTTAGTGTTGAAAAACAACTTTTCGCACTTGTGTTAGTGTTGAAAAACCACTTTTCGCACTTGTGTTGGTGCAGGAAACCACTTTTGCACTTGTATTAGTGTGGAAAAAACACTTTTTGCACTTGTGATTGTGTTGAAAAACCACTTTTCGCACATGTGTTAGTGTTGAAAAACCACATTACGCACTTGTGTTGGTGCAGGAAACCACTTTTGCACTTGTATTAGTGTGGAAAAAACACTTTTCGCACTTGTGTTTGTGTTGAAAAACCACTTTTCGCACTTGTGTTAGTGATGAAAAACCACTTTTCGCACTTGTGTTGGTGCAGGAAACCATTTTTGCACTTGTATTAGTGTGGAAAAAACACTTTTTGCACTTGTGATAGTGTTGAAAAACCACTTTTCGCACTTGTGTTAGTGTTGAAAAACCACTTTTCGCACTTGTGTTAGTGTTGAAAAACCACTTTTCGCACTTGTGTTGGTGCAGGAAACCACTTTTGCACTTGTATTAGTGTGGAAAAAACACTTTTTGCACTTGTGATAGTGTTGAAAAACCACTTTTCGCACATGTGTTAGTGTTGAAAAACCACTTTTCGCACTTGTGTTAGTGTTGAAAAACCACTTTTCGCACTTGTGTTGGTGCAGGAAACCACTTTTGCACTTGTATTAGTGTGGAAAAAACACTTTTTGCACTTGTGATAGTGTTGAAGAACCACTTTACGCACTTGTGTTGGTGCAGGAAACCACTTTTGCACTTGTATTAGTGTTGAAAACAACTTTTCGCACTTGTGTTAGTGTTGAAAAACCACTTTTCGCACTTGTGTTGGTGCAGGAAACCACTTTTGCACTTGTATTAGTGTGGAAAAAACACTTTTTGCACTTGTGATTGTGTTGAAAAACCACTTTTTGCACTTGTGTTGGTGCAGGAAACCACTTTTTGCACTTGTGTTAGTGTTGAAAAACCACTTTTCGCACTTGTGTTAGTGTTGAAAAACCACTTTTCGCACTTGTGTTGGTGCAGGAAACCACTTTTGCACTTGTATTAGTGTGGAAAAAACACTTTTTGCACTTGTGTTAGTGTTGAAAAACCACTTTTCGCACTTGTGTTAGTGTTGAAAAACCACTTTTCGCACTTGTGTTGGTGCAGGAAACCACTTTTGCACTTGTATTAGTGTGGAAAAAACACTTTTTGCACTTGCGATAGTGTTGAAAAACCACTTTTCGCACTTGTGTTAGTGTTGAAAAACCACATATCGCACTTGTGTTGGTGCAGAAAACCACTTTTGCACTTGTATTAGTGTGGAAAAAACACTTTTAGCACTTGTGTTAGTGTTGAAAAACCAATTTTGCACTTGCGTTAGTGTTGAAAAACCACTTTTTGCACTTGTGTTGGTGCAGGAAACCACTTTTGCACTTGTATTAGTGTGGAAAAAGCACTTTTCGCACTTGTGTTAGTGTTGAAAAACCACTTTTTGCACTTGTGTTAGTGTTGAAAAACCACTTTTCGCACTTGTGTTAGTGTTGAAAAACCACTTTTCGCACTTGTGTTGGTGCAGGAAACCACTTTTGCACTTGTTTTAGTGTGGAAAAAACACTTTTTGCACTTGTGATAGTGTTGAAAAACCACTATTCGCACTTGTGTTAGTGTTGAAAAACCACTTTTCGCACTTGTGTTGGTGCAGGAAACCACTTTTGCACTTGTATTAGTGTGGAAAAAACACTTTTTGCACTTGTGATATTGTTGAAAAACCCACTTTTCGCACTTGTGTTAGTGTTGAAAAACCACTTTTCGCACTTGTGTTAGTGTTGAAAAACCACTTTTCGCACTTGTGTTGGTGCAGGAAACCACTTTTGCACGTGTATTAGTGTGGAAAAAACACTTTTCGCACTTGTGATAGTGTTGAAAAACCACTTTTCGCACTTGTGTTTGTGTTGAAAAACCACTTTTCGCACTTGTGTTAGTGATGAAAAACCACTTTTCGCACTTGTGTTGGTGCAGGAAACCATTTTTGCACTTGTATTAGTGTGGAAAAAACACTTTTTGCACTTGTGATAGTGTTGAAAAACCACTTTTCACACTTGTGTTAGTGTTGAAAAACCACTTTTCGCACTTGTGTTAGTGTGGAAAAAACACTTTTCGCACTTGTGTTTGTGTTGAAAAACCACTTTTCGCACTTGTGTTAGTGATGAAAAACCACTTTTCGCACTTGTGTTGGTGCAGGAAGCCATTTTTGCACTTGTATTAGTGTGGAAAAAACACTTTTTGCACTTGTGATAGTGTTGAAAAACCACTTTTCGCACTTGTGTTAGTGTTGAAAAACCACTTTTCGCACTTGTGTTAGTGTTGAAAAACCACTTTTCGCACTTGTGTTGGTGCAGGAAACCACTTTTGCACTTGTATTAGTGTGGAAAAAACACTTTTTGCACTTGTGATAGTGTTGAAAAACTACTTTTCGCACATGTGTTAGTGTTGAAAAACCACTTTTCGCACTTGTGTTAGTGTTGAAAAACTACTTTTCGCACTTGTGTTGGTGCAGGAAACCACTTTTGCACTTGTATTAGTGTGGAAAAAACACTTTTTGCACTTGTGATAGTGTTGAAAAACCACTTTTCGCACTTGTGTTAGTGTTGAAAAACCACTTTACGCACTTGTGTTGGTGCAGGAAACCACTTTTGCACTTGTATTGGTGTGGAAAAAACACTTTTCGCACTTGTGTTAGTGTTGAAAAACCACGTTTCGCACTTGTGTTGGTGCAGGAAACCACTTTTTGCACTTGTGTTAGTGATGAAAAACCACTTTTCGCACTTGTGTTAGTGATGAAAAACCACTTTTCGCACTTGTATTAGTGTGGAAAAAACACTTTTTGCACTTGTGTTAGTGTTGAAAAACCACTTTTCGCACTTGTGTTAGTGTTGAAAAACCACTTTTCGCACTTGTGTTAGTGTTGAAAAACCACTTTTCGCACTTGTGTTAGTGTTGAAAAACCACTTTTCGCACTTGTGTTGGTGCAGGAAACCGCTTTTGCACTTGTATTAGTGTGGAAAAAACACTTTTTGCACTTGTGATAGTGTTGAAAAACCACTTTTCGCACTTGTGTTGGTGCAGGAAACCACTTTTGCACTTGTATTGGTGTGGAAAAAACACTTTTTGCACTTGTGATAGTGTTGAAAAACCACTTTTCGCACTTGTGTTGGTGCAGGAAACCACTTTTGCACTTGTATTAATGTGGAAAAAACACTTTTTGCACTTGTGATAGTGTTGAAAAACCACTTTTCGCACTTGTGTTAGTGTTGAAAAACCACTTTTCGCACTTGTGTTGGTGCAGGAAACCACTTTTGCACTTGTATTAGTGTGGAAAAAACACTTTTTGCACTTGTGATAGTGTTGAAAAACCACTTTTCGCACTTGTGTTAGTGTTGAAAAACCACTTTTCGCACTTGTTTTAGTGTTGAAAAACCACTTTTCGCACTTGTGTTGGTGCAGGAAACCACTTTTGCACGTGTATTAGTGTGGAAAAAACACTTTTCGCACTTGTGTTTGTGTTGAAAAACCACTTTTCGCACTTGTGTTAGTGTTGAAAAACCACTTTTCGCACTTGTGTTGGTGCAGGAAACCACTTTTGCACTTGTATTAGTGTGGAAAAAACACTTTTTGCACTTGTGATAATGTTGAAAAACCACTTTTCGCACTTGTGTTAGTGTTGAAAAACAACTTTTCGCACTTGTGTTAGTGTTGAAAAACCACTTTTCGCACTTGTGTTGGTGCAGGAAACCACTTTTGCACTTGTATTAGTGTGGAAAAAACACTTTTTGCACATGTGTTAGTGTTGAAAAACCACTTTTCGCACTTGTGTTGGTGCAGGAAAACACTTTTGCACTTGTATTGGTGTGGAAAAAACACTTTTTGCACTTGTGATTGTGTTGAAAAACCACTTTTCGCACTTGTGTTAGTGTTGAAAAACCACATTACGCACTTGTATGCGCTTGGAGGTATGCGCTCTACCGAGTGCCGCTCTAGTTTTATTTTACCTGGTTTTATGTGTCATTGTGGTGTCTGAAGGAAAGAAAAGATTTGTTGAAATGGAGAATGTGTTCATGTTTTCCGGTTTAGCACAACTGTATTAAGCTGTGGATGAAAGAAAACTGTTCTTTTTCAGGGAATCAAAGATGATTCCATCATCATCAATCAAAGACGTTGATCTGAACTCCTCACCTCCACACGATTCACCAAAGAAGGAGAAAAACACCCCGTAAAAGCGTGTGAAGTAAATAATTTCATTCACCCCCATCTGCACTTTTGAAAACTTGATTTTGGATATATCTACCTCAGGGAATGTACAATAAATTGACTTTTCAATCTTTTTCAACTTAGACACATGTTCGGAAGAGACAACAACAGGGAGCGTTGTGCGGACGTTTCACATTCCATGTGAGTAAGAGAATCACCTTTCAGGACGTCATGACATTCATTGTGCTCGCAATAGAAATGGTATTTCTTTGAGGAAACTAATGTGAATCTTGTCGTGTTTCGATCACATTTTGATCCATAATTATTTTCTATATTATCGATTGGAGGTTTCACGGCTGTGGGATTTCTATGACGTGCCTCCATGGAGTTGTTTACCTGGGGTGGGAATCTTGATCCAGATATAAAGGGTCATGCGGGTGTTTTGTATGAAGAGCAAGTTTATCATATGTATAATATATATATACATCAGGAATACATCAGGAAGAAGATAATTGTTCTTTGGTCATTTATTGTTACATATCTTTTCTACCTGTCCCAGCTTGTATAATGATCATAAAAGTAGGACCGTGGGTCCTGAAGCTCACCTGGATCACGAGCTACAATCACTCAAACCCCCCACAGACCCTCTCAGACAATGATGTTTTTAATGTCGTGAACAAACCGTGAACAAACCGTGAGCCGGAAAACAATATCTCTCCGTTCTCAGGACCGAACTCTCTTATCTGTCTCCCTCTTCCAAATCCTGGTGGCGTCTGGTCAAATCTGTTTCTGGTGTTTGTTCCCCCTCCATCCCCTCCCTCACCTCAAATGTCCACACGGCTGACTCCGCACGTGAAAAAGCTGAATGCCTCAACTCTGTGTTTGCCTCTAAATCTTGTGTTCCAAACCCCTCCAAACCCCATGTGTTCCAAACCAGTGCAGGAAACCACTTTTGCACTTGTATTAGTGTGGAAAAAACACTTTTTGCACTTGTGATAGTGTTGAAAAACCACTTTTCGCACTTGTGTTAGTGTTGAAATACCACTTTTCGCACTTGTGTTAGTGTTGAAAAACCACTTTTCGCACTTGTGTTGGTGCAGGAAACCACTTTTGCACGTGTATTAGTGTGGAAAAAACACTTTTCGCACATGTGATAGTGTTGAAAAACCACTTTTCGCACTTGTGTTTGTGTTGAAAAACCACTTTTCGCACTTGTGTTAGTGATGAAAAACCACTTTTCGCACTTGTGTTGGTGCAGGAAACCATTTTTGCACTTGTATTAGTGTGGAAAAAACACTTTTTGCACTTGTGATAGTGTTGAAAAACCACTTTTCACACTTGTGTTAGTGTTGAAAAACCACTTTTCGCACTTGTGTTAGTGTTGAAAAACCACTTTTCGCACTTGTGTTGGTGCAGGAAACCACTTTTGCACGTGTATTAGTGTGGAAAAAACACTTTTCGCACTTGTGTTTGTGTTGAAAAACCACTTTTCACACTTGTGTTAGTGTTGAAAAACCACTTTTCGCACTTGTGTTGGTGCAGGAAACCACTTTTGCACTTGTATTAGTGTGGAAAAAACACTTTTTGCACTTGTGATAGTGTTGAAAAACCACTTTTCGCACTTGTGTTAGTGTTGAAAAACAACTTTTCGCACTTGTGTTAGTGTTGAAAAACCACTTTTCGCACTTGTGTTGGTGCAGGAAACCACTTTTGCACTTGTATTAGTGTGGAAAAAACACTTTTTGCACTTGTGATTGTGTTGAAAAACCACTTTTCGCACTTGTGTTAGTGTTGAAAAACCACATTACGCACTTGTGTTGGTGCAGGAAACCACTTTTTGCACTTGTGTTAGTGTTGAAAAACCACTTTTCGCACTTGTGTTAGTGTTGAAAAACCACTTTTCGCACTTGTGTTGGTGCAGGAAACCACTTTTGCACTTGTATTAGTGTGGAAAAAACACTTTTTGCACTTGTGCTAGTGTTGAAAAACCACTTTTCGCACTTGTGTTAGTGTTGAAAAACCACTTTTCGCACTTGTGCTGGTGCAGAAAACCACTTTTGCACTTGTATTAGTGTGGAAAAAACACTTTTAGCACTTGTGTTAGTGTTGAAAAACCACTTTTTGCACTTGCGTTAGTGTTGAAAAACCACTTTTCGCACTTGTGTTGGTGCAGGAAACCACTTTTGCACTTGTATTAGTGTGGAAAAAGCACTTTTCGCACTTGTGTTAGTGTTGAAAAACCACTTTTCGCACTTGTGTTAGTGTTGAAAAACCACTTTTCGCACTTGTGTTAGTGTTGAAAAACCACTTTTCGCACTTGTGTTGGTGCAGGAAACCACTTTTGCACTTGTTTTAGTGTTGAAAAACCACTTTTCGCACTTGTGTTGGTGCAGGAAACCACTTTTGCACTTGTATTAGTGTGGAAAAAACACTTTTTGCACTTGTGATAGTGTTGAAAAACCACTTTTCGCACTTGTGTTAGTGTTGAAAAACAACTTTTCGCACTTGTGTTAGTGTTGAAAAACCACTTTTCGCACTTGTGTTGGTGCAGGAAACCACTTTTGCACTTGTATTAGTGTGGAAAAAACACTTTTTGCACTTGTGATTGTGTTGAAAAACCACTTTTCGCACATGTGTTAGTGCTGAAAAACCACATTACGCACTTGTGTTGGTGCAGGAAACCACTTTTGCACTTGTATTAGTGTGGAAAAAACACTTTTCGCACTTGTGTTTGTGTTGAAAAACCACTTTTCGCACTTGTGTTAGTGATGAAAAACCACTTTTCGCACTTGTGTTGGTGCAGGAAACCATTTTTGCACTTGTATTAGTGTGGAAAAAACACTTTTTGCACTTGTGATAGTGTTGAAAAACCACTTTTCGCACTTGTGTTAGTGTTGAAAAACCACTTTTCGCACTTGTGTTAGTGTTGAAAAACCACTTTTCGCACTTGTGTTGGTGCAGGAAACCACTTTTGCACTTGTATTAGTGTGGAAAAAACACTTTTTGCACTTGTGATAGTGTTGAAAAACCACTTTTCGCACATGTGTTAGTGTTGAAAAACCACTTTTCGCACTTGTGTTAGTGTTGAAAAACCACTTTTCGCACTTGTGTTGGTGCAGGAAACCACTTTTGCACTTGTATTAGTGTGGAAAAAACACTTTTTGCACTTGTGATAGTGTTGAAGAACCACTTTACGCACTTGTGTTGGTGCAGGAAACCACTTTTGCACTTGTATTAGTGTTGAAAAACAACTTTTCGCACTTGTGTTAGTGTTGAAAAACCACTTTTCGCACTTGTGTTGCTGCAGGAAACCACTTTTGCACTTGTATTAGTGTGGAAAAAACACTTTTTGCACTTGTGATTGTGTTGAAAAACCACTTTTTGCACTTGTGTTAGTGTTGAAAAACCACATTACGCACTTGTGTTGGTGCAGGAAACCACTTTTTGCACTTGTGTTAGTGTTGAAAAACCACTTTTCGCACTTGTGTTAGTGTTGAAAAACCACTTTTCGCACTTGTGTTGGTGCAGGAAACCACTTTTGCACTTGTATTAGTGTGGAAAAAACACTTTTTGCACTTGCGTTAGTGTTGAAAAACCACTTTTCGCACTTGTGTTGGTGCAGGAAACCACTTTTGCACTTGTATTAGTGTGGAAAAAGCACTTTTCGCACTTGTGTTAGTGTTGAAAAACCACTTTTCGCACTTGTGTTAGTGTTGAAAAACCACTTTTCGCACTTGTGTTAGTGTTGAAAAACCACTTTTCGCACTTGTGTTGGTGCAGGAAACCACTTTTGCACTTGTTTTAGTGTGGAAAAAACACTTTTTGCACTTGTGATAGTGTTGAAAAACCACTATTCGCACTTGTGTTAGTGTTGAAAAACCACTTTTCGCACTTGTGTTGGTGCAGGAAACCACTTTTGCACTTGTTTTAGTGTGGAAAAAACACTTTTTGCACTTGTGATAGTGTTGAAAAACCACTATTCGCACTTGTGTTAGTGTTGAAAAACCACTTTTCGCACTTGTGTTGGTGCAGGAAACCACTTTTGCACTTGTATTAGTGTGGAAAAAACACTTTTTGCACTTGTGATATTGTTGAAAAACCACTTTTCGCACTTGTGTTAGTGTTGAAAAACCACTTTTCGCACTTGTGTTGGTGCAGGAAACCACTTTTGCACGTGTATTAGTGTGGAAAAAACACTTTTCGCACTTGTGATAGTGTTGAAAAACCACTTTTCGCACTTGTGTTTGTGTTGAAAAACCACTTTTCGCACTTGTGTTAGTGATGAAAAACCACTTTTCGCACTTGTGTTGGTGCAGGAAACCATTTTTGCACTTGTATTAGTGTGGAAAAAACACTTTTTGCACTTGTGATAGTGTTGAAAAACCACTTTTCACACTTGTGTTAGTGTTGAAAAACCACTTTTCGCACTTGTGTTAGTGTTGAAAAACCACTTTTCGCACTTGTGTTGGTGCAGGAAACCACTTTTGCACGTGTATTAGTGTGGAAAAAACACTTTTCGCACTTGTGTTTGTGTTGAAAAACCACTTTTCACACTTGTGTTAGTGTTGAAAAACCACTTTTCGCACTTGTGTTGGTGCAGGAAACCACTTTTGCACTTGTATTAGTGTGGAAAAAACACTTTTTGCACTTGTGATAGTGTTGAAAAACCACTTTTCGCACTTGTGTTAGTGTTGAAAAACAACTTTTCGCACTTGTGTTAGTGTTGAAAAACCACTTTTCGCACTTGTGTTGGTGCAGGAAACCACTTTTGCACTTGTATTGGTGTGGAAAAAACACTTTTTGCACTTGTGATTGTGTTGAAAAACCACTTTTCGCACTTGTGTTAGTGTTGAAAAACCACATTACGCACTTGTATGCGCTTGGAGGTATGCGCTCTACCGAGTGCCGCTCTAGTTTTATTTTACCTGGTTTTATGTGTCATTGTGGTGTCTGAAGGAAAGAAAAGATTTGTTGAAATGGAGAATGTGTTCATGTTTTCCGGTTTAGCACAACTGTATTAAGCTGTGGATGAAAGAAAACTGTTCTTTTTCAGGGAATCAAAGATGATTCCATCATCATCAATCAAAGACGTTGATCTGAACTCCTCACCTCCACACGATTCACCAAAGAAGGAGAAAAACACCCCGTAAAAGCGTGTGAAGTAAATAATTTCATTCACCCCCATCTGCACTTTTGAAAACTTGATTTTGGATATATCTACCTCAGGGAATGTACAATAAATTGACTTTTCAATCTTTTTCAACTTAGACACATGTTCGGAAGAGACAACAACAAGGAGCGTTGTGCGGACGTTTCACATTCCATGTGAGTAAGAGAATCACCTTTCAGGACGTCATGACATTCATTGTGCTCGCAATAGAAATGGTATTTCTTTGAGGAAACTAATGTGAATCTTGTCGTGTTTCGATCACATTTTGATCCATAATTATTTTCTATATTATCGATTGGAGGTTTCACGGCTGTGGGATTTCTATGACGTGCCTCCATGGAGTTGTTTACCTGGGGTGGGAATCTTGATCCAGATATAAAGGGTCATGCGGGTGTTTTGTATGAAGAGCAAGTTTATCATATGTATAATATATATATACATCAGGAATACATCAGGAAGAAGATAATTGTTCTTTGGTCATTTATTGTTACATATCTTTTCTACCTGTCCCAGCTTGTATAATGATCATAAAAGTAGGACCGTGGGTCCTGAAGCTCACCTGGATCACGAGCTACAATCACTCAAACCCCCCACAGACCCTCTCAGACAATGATGTTTTTAATGTCGTGAACAAACCGTGAACAAACCGTGAGCCGGAAAACAATATCTCTCCGTTCTCAGGACCGAACTCTCTTATCTGTCTCCCTCTTCCAAATCCTGGTGGCGTCTGGTCAAATCTGTTTCTGGTGTTTGTTCCCCCTCCATCCCCTCCCTCACCTCAAATGTCCACACGGCTGACTCCGCACGTGAAAAAGCTGAATGCCTCAACTCTGTGTTTGCCTCTAAATCTTGTGTTCCAAACCCCTCCAAACCCCATGTGTTCCAAACCAGTGCAGGAAACCACTTTTGCACTTGTATTAGTGTGGAAAAAACACTTTTTGCACTTGTGATAGTGTTGAAAAACCACTTTTCGCACTTGTGTTAGTGTTGAAATACCACTTTTCGCACTTGTGTTAGTGTTGAAAAACCACTTTTCGCACTTGTGTTGGTGCAGGAAACCACTTTTGCACGTGTATTAGTGTGGAAAAAACACTTTTCGCACATGTGATAGTGTTGAAAAACCACTTTTCGCACTTGTGTTTGTGTTGAAAAACCACTTTTCGCACTTGTGTTAGTGATGAAAAACCACTTTTCGCACTTGTGTTGGTGCAGGAAACCATTTTTGCACTTGTATTAGTGTGGAAAAAACACTTTTTGCACTTGTGATAGTGTTGAAAAACCACTTTTCACACTTGTGTTAGTGTTGAAAAACCACTTTTCGCACTTGTGTTAGTGTTGAAAAACCACTTTTCGCACTTGTGTTGGTGCAGGAAACCACTTTTGCACGTGTATTAGTGTGGAAAAAACACTTTTCGCACTTGTGTTTGTGTTGAAAAACCACTTTTCACACTTGTGTTAGTGTTGAAAAACCACTTTTCGCACTTGTGTTGGTGCAGGAAACCACTTTTGCACTTGTATTAGTGTGGAAAAAACACTTTTTGCACTTGTGATAGTGTTGAAAAACCACTTTTCGCACTTGTGTTAGTGTTGAAAAACAACTTTTCGCACTTGTGTTAGTGTTGAAAAACCACTTTTCGCACTTGTGTTGGTGCAGGAAACCACTTTTGCACTTGTATTAGTGTGGAAAAAACACTTTTTGCACTTGTGATTGTGTTGAAAAACCACTTTTCGCACTTGTGTTAGTGTTGAAAAACCACATTACGCACTTGTGTTGGTGCAGGAAACCACTTTTTGCACTTGTGTTAGTGTTGAAAAACCACTTTTCGCACTTGTGTTAGTGTTGAAAAACCACTTTTCGCACTTGTGTTGGTGCAGGAAACCACTTTTGCACTTGTATTAGTGTGGAAAAAACACTTTTTGCACTTGTGCTAGTGTTGAAAAACCACTTTTCGCACTTGTGTTAGTGTTGAAAAACCACTTTTCGCACTTGTGCTGGTGCAGAAAACCACTTTTGCACTTGTATTAGTGTGGAAAAAACACTTTTAGCACTTGTGTTAGTGTTGAAAAACCACTTTTTGCACTTGCGTTAGTGTTGAAAAACCACTTTTCGCACTTGTGTTGGTGCAGGAAACCACTTTTGCACTTGTATTAGTGTGGAAAAAGCACTTTTCGCACTTGTGTTAGTGTTGAAAAACCACTTTTCGCACTTGTGTTAGTGTTGAAAAACCACTTTTCGCACTTGTGTTAGTGTTGAAAAACCACTTTTCGCACTTGTGTTGGTGCAGGAAACCACTTTTGCACTTGTTTTAGTGTTGAAAAACCACTTTTCGCACTTGTGTTGGTGCAGGAAACCACTTTTGCACTTGTATTAGTGTGGAAAAAACACTTTTTGCACTTGTGATAGTGTTGAAAAACCACTTTTCGCACTTGTGTTAGTGTTGAAAAACAACTTTTCGCACTTGTGTTAGTGTTGAAAAACCACTTTTCGCACTTGTGTTGGTGCAGGAAACCACTTTTGCACTTGTATTAGTGTGGAAAAAACACTTTTTGCACTTGTGATTGTGTTGAAAAACCACTTTTCGCACATGTGTTAGTGCTGAAAAACCACATTACGCACTTGTGTTGGTGCAGGAAACCACTTTTGCACTTGTATTAGTGTGGAAAAAACACTTTTCGCACTTGTGTTTGTGTTGAAAAACCACTTTTCGCACTTGTGTTAGTGATGAAAAACCACTTTTCGCACTTGTGTTGGTGCAGGAAACCAATTTTGCACTTGTATTAGTGTGGAAAAAACACTTTTTGCACTTGTGATAGTGTTGAAAAACCACTTTTCGCACTTGTGTTAGTGTTGAAAAACCACTTTTCGCACTTGTGTTAGTGTTGAAAAACCACTTTTCGCACTTGTGTTGGTGCAGGAAACCACTTTTGCACTTGTATTAGTGTGGAAAAAACACTTTTTGCACTTGTGATAGTGTTGAAAAACCACTTTTCGCACATGTGTTAGTGTTGAAAAACCACTTTTCGCACTTGTGTTAGTGTTGAAAAACCACTTTTCGCACTTGTGTTGGTGCAGGAAACCACTTTTGCACTTGTATTAGTGTGGAAAAAACACTTTTTGCACTTGTGATAGTGTTGAAGAACCACTTTACGCACTTGTGTTGGTGCAGGAAACCACTTTTGCACTTGTATTAGTGTTGAAAAACAACTTTTCGCACTTGTGTTAGTGTTGAAAAACCACTTTTCGCACTTGTGTTGCTGCAGGAAACCACTTTTGCACTTGTATTAGTGTGGAAAAAACACTTTTTGCACTTGTGATTGTGTTGAAAAACCACTTTTTGCACTTGTGTTAGTGTTGAAAAACCACATTACGCACTTGTGTTGGTGCAGGAAACCACTTTTTGCACTTGTGTTAGTGTTGAAAAACCACTTTTCGCACTTGTGTTAGTGTTGAAAAACCACTTTTCGCACTTGTGTTGGTGCAGGAAACCACTTTTGCACTTGTATTAGTGTGGAAAAAACACTTTTTGCACTTGCGTTAGTGTTGAAAAACCACTTTTCGCACTTGTGTTGGTGCAGGAAACCACTTTTGCACTTGTATTAGTGTGGAAAAAGCACTTTTCGCACTTGTGTTAGTGTTGAAAAACCACTTTTCGCACTTGTGTTAGTGTTGAAAAACCACTTTTCGCACTTGTGTTAGTGTTGAAAAACCACTTTTCGCACTTGTGTTGGTGCAGGAAACCACTTTTGCACTTGTTTTAGTGTGGAAAAAACACTTTTTGCACTTGTGATAGTGTTGAAAAACCACTATTCGCACTTGTGTTAGTGTTGAAAAACCACTTTTCGCACTTGTGTTGGTGCAGGAAACCACTTTTGCACTTGTTTTAGTGTGGAAAAAACACTTTTTGCACTTGTGATAGTGTTGAAAAACCACTATTCGCACTTGTGTTAGTGTTGAAAAACCACTTTTCGCACTTGTGTTGGTGCAGGAAACCACTTTTGCACTTGTATTAGTGTGGAAAAAACACTTTTTGCACTTGTGATATTGTTGAAAAACCACTTTTCGCACTTGTGTTAGTGTTGAAAAACCACTTTTCGCACTTGTGTTGGTGCAGGAAACCACTTTTGCACGTGTATTAGTGTGGAAAAAACACTTTTCGCACTTGTGATAGTGTTGAAAAACCACTTTTCGCACTTGTGTTTGTGTTGAAAAACCACTTTTCGCACTTGTGTTAGTGATGAAAAACCACTTTTCGCACTTGTGTTGGTGCAGGAAACCATTTTTGCACTTGTATTAGTGTGGAAAAAACACTTTTTGCACTTGTGATAGTGTTGAAAAACCACTTTTCACACTTGTGTTAGTGTTGAAAAACCACTTTTCGCACTTGTGTTAGTGTTGAAAAACCACTTTTCGCACTTGTGTTGGTGCAGGAAACCACTTTTGCACGTGTATTAGTGTGGAAAAAACACTTTTCGCACTTGTGTTTGTGTTGAAAAACCACTTTTCACACTTGTGTTAGTGTTGAAAAACCACTTTTCGCACTTGTGTTGGTGCAGGAAACCACTTTTGCACTTGTATTAGTGTGGAAAAAACACTTTTTGCACTTGTGATAGTGTTGAAAAACCACTTTTCGCACTTGTGTTAGTGTTGAAAAACAACTTTTCGCACTTGTGTTAGTGTTGAAAAACCACTTTTCGCACTTGTGTTGGTGCAGGAAACCACTTTTGCACTTGTATTGGTGTGGAAAAAACACTTTTTGCACTTGTGATTGTGTTGAAAAACCACTTTTCGCACTTGTGTTAGTGTTGAAAAACCACATTACGCACTTGTATGCGCTTGGAGGTATGCGCTCTACCGAGTGCCGCTCTAGTTTTATTTTACCTGGTTTTATGTGTCATTGTGGTGTCTGAAGGAAAGAAAAGATTTGTTGAAATGGAGAATGTGTTCATGTTTTCCGGTTTAGCACAACTGTATTAAGCTGTGGATGAAGGAAAACTGTTCTTTTTCAGGGAATCAAAGATGATTCCATCATCATCAATCAAAGACGTTGATCTGAACTCCTCACCTCCACACGATTCACCAAAGAAGGAGAAAAACACCCCGTAAAAGCGTGTGAAGTAAATAATTTCATTCACCCCCATCTGCACTTTTGAAAACTTGATTTTGGATATATCTACCTCAGGGAATGTACAATAAATTGACTTTTCAATCTTTTTCAACTTAGACACATGTTCGGAAGAGACAACAACAAGGAGCGTTGTGCGGACGTTTCACATTCCATGTGAGTAAGAGAATCACCTTTCAGGACGTCATGACATTCATTGTGCTCGCAATAGAAATGGTATTTCTTTGAGGAAACTAATGTGAATCTTGTCGTGTTTCGATCACATTTTGATCCATAATTATTTTCTATATTATCGATTGGAGGTTTCACGGCTGTGGGATTTCTATGACGTGCCTCCATGGAGTTGTTTACCTGGGGTGGGAATCTTGATCCAGATATAAAGGGTCATGCGGGTGTTTTGTATGAAGAGCAAGTTTATCATATGTATAATATATATATACATCAGGAATACATCAGGAAGAAGATAATTGTTCTTTGGTCATTTATTGTTACATATCTTTTCTACCTGTCCCAGCTTGTATAATGATCATAAAAGTAGGACCGTGGGTCCTGAAGCTCACCTGGATCACGAGCTACAATCACTCAAACCCCCCACAGACCCTCTCAGACAATGATGTTTTTAATGTCGTGAACAAACCGTGAACAAACCGTGAGCCGGAAAACAATATCTCTCCGTTCTCAGGACCGAACTCTCTTATCTGTCTCCCTCTTCCAAATCCTGGTGGCGTCTGGTCAAATCTGTTTCTGGTGTTTGTTCCCCCTCCATCCCCTCCCTCACCTCAAATGTCCACACGGCTGACTCCGCACGTGAAAAAGCTGAATGCCTCAACTCTGTGTTTGCCTCTAAATCTTGTGTTCCAAACCCCTCCAAACCCCATGTGTTCCAAACCAGTGCAGGAAACCACTTTTGCACTTGTATTATTGTGGAAAAACCAAACTTTTGCACTTGTTTTAGTGTGGAAAAAACACTTTTTGCACTTGTGATGGTGTTGAAAAACCACTATTCGCACTTGTGTTAGTGTTGAAAAACCACTTTTCGCACTTGTGTTGGTGCAGGAAACCACTTTTGCACTTGTATTAGTGTGGAAAAAACACTTTTTGCACTTGTGATATTGTTGAAAAACCACTTTTCGCACTTGTGTTAGTGTTGAAAAACCACTTTTCGCACTTGTGTTAGTGTTGAAAAACCACTTTTCGCACTTGTGTTGGTGCAGGAAACCACTTTTGCACGTGTATTAGTGTGGAAAAAACACTTTTCGCACTTGTGATAGTGTTGAAAAACCACTTTTCGCACTTGTGTTTGTGTTGAAAAACCACTTTTCGCACTTGTGTTAGTGATGAAAAACCACTTTTCGCACTTGTGTTGGTGCAGGAAACCATTTTTGCACTTGTATTAGTGTGGAAAAAACACTTTTAGCACTTGTGTTAGTGTTGAAAAACCACTTTTTGCACTTGCGTTAGTGTTGAAAAACCACTTTTCGCACTTGTGTTGGTGCAGGAAACCACTTTTGCACTTGTATTAGTGTGGAAAAAGCACTTTTCGCACTTGTGTTAGTGTTGAAAAACCACTTTTCGCACTTGTGTTAGTGTTGAAAAACCACTTTTCGCACTTGTGTTAGTGTTGAAAAACCACTTTTCGCACTTGTGTTGGTGCAGGAAACCACTTTTGCACTTGTTTTAGTGTTGAAAAACCACTTTTCGCACTTGTGTTGGTGCAGGAAACCACTTTTGCACTTGTATTAGTGTGGAAAAAACACTTTTTGCACTTGTGATAGTGTTGAAAAACCACTTTTCGCACTTGTGTTAGTGTTGAAAAACAACTTTTCGCACTTGTGTTAGTGTTGAAAAACCACTTTTCGCACTTGTGTTGGTGCAGGAAACCACTTTTGCACTTGTATTAGTGTGGAAAAAACACTTTTTGCACTTGTGATTGTGTTGAAAAACCACTTTTCGCACATGTGTTAGTGCTGAAAAACCACATTACGCACTTGTGTTGGTGCAGGAAACCACTTTTGCACTTGTATTAGTGTGGAAAAAACACTTTTCGCACTTGTGTTTGTGTTGAAAAACCACTTTTCGCACTTGTGTTAGTGATGAAAAACCACTTTTCGCACTTGTGTTGGTGCAGGAAACCAATTTTGCACTTGTATTAGTGTGGAAAAAACACTTTTTGCACTTGTGATAGTGTTGAAAAACCACTTTTCGCACTTGTGTTAGTGTTGAAAAACCACTTTTCGCACTTGTGTTAGTGTTGAAAAACCACTTTTCGCACTTGTGTTGGTGCAGGAAACCACTTTTGCACTTGTATTAGTGTGGAAAAAACACTTTTTGCACTTGTGATAGTGTTGAAAAACCACTTTTCGCACATGTGTTAGTGTTGAAAAACCACTTTTCGCACTTGTGTTAGTGTTGAAAAACCACTTTTCGCACTTGTGTTGGTGCAGGAAACCACTTTTGCACTTGTATTAGTGTGGAAAAAACACTTTTTGCACTTGTGATAGTGTTGAAGAACCACTTTACGCACTTGTGTTGGTGCAGGAAACCACTTTTGCACTTGTATTAGTGTTGAAAAACAACTTTTCGCACTTGTGTTAGTGTTGAAAAACCACTTTTCGCACTTGTGTTGCTGCAGGAAACCACTTTTGCACTTGTATTAGTGTGGAAAAAACACTTTTTGCACTTGTGATTGTGTTGAAAAACCACTTTTTGCACTTGTGTTAGTGTTGAAAAACCACATTACGCACTTGTGTTGGTGCAGGAAACCACTTTTTGCACTTGTGTTAGTGTTGAAAAACCACTTTTCGCACTTGTGTTAGTGTTGAAAAACCACTTTTCGCACTTGTGTTGGTGCAGGAAACCACTTTTGCACTTGTATTAGTGTGGAAAAAACACTTTTTGCACTTGCGTTAGTGTTGAAAAACCACTTTTCGCACTTGTGTTGGTGCAGGAAACCACTTTTGCACTTGTATTAGTGTGGAAAAAGCACTTTTCGCACTTGTGTTAGTGTTGAAAAACCACTTTTCGCACTTGTGTTAGTGTTGAAAAACCACTTTTCGCACTTGTGTTAGTGTTGAAAAACCACTTTTCGCACTTGTGTTGGTGCAGGAAACCACTTTTGCACTTGTTTTAGTGTGGAAAAAACACTTTTTGCACTTGTGATAGTGTTGAAAAACCACTATTCGCACTTGTGTTAGTGTTGAAAAACCACTTTTCGCACTTGTGTTGGTGCAGGAAACCACTTTTGCACTTGTTTTAGTGTGGAAAAAACACTTTTTGCACTTGTGATAGTGTTGAAAAACCACTATTCGCACTTGTGTTAGTGTTGAAAAACCACTTTTCGCACTTGTGTTGGTGCAGGAAACCACTTTTGCACTTGTATTAGTGTGGAAAAAACACTTTTTGCACTTGTGATATTGTTGAAAAACCACTTTTCGCACTTGTGTTAGTGTTGAAAAACCACTTTTCGCACTTGTGTTGGTGCAGGAAACCACTTTTGCACGTGTATTAGTGTGGAAAAAACACTTTTCGCACTTGTGATAGTGTTGAAAAACCACTTTTCGCACTTGTGTTTGTGTTGAAAAACCACTTTTCGCACTTGTGTTAGTGATGAAAAACCACTTTTCGCACTTGTGTTGGTGCAGGAAACCATTTTTGCACTTGTATTAGTGTGGAAAAAACACTTTTTGCACTTGTGATAGTGTTGAAAAACCACTTTTCACACTTGTGTTAGTGTTGAAAAACCACTTTTCGCACTTGTGTTAGTGTTGAAAAACCACTTTTCGCACTTGTGTTGGTGCAGGAAACCACTTTTGCACGTGTATTAGTGTGGAAAAAACACTTTTCGCACTTGTGTTTGTGTTGAAAAACCACTTTTCACACTTGTGTTAGTGTTGAAAAACCACTTTTCGCACTTGTGTTGGTGCAGGAAACCACTTTTGCACTTGTATTAGTGTGGAAAAAACACTTTTTGCACTTGTGATAGTGTTGAAAAACCACTTTTCGCACTTGTGTTAGTGTTGAAAAACAACTTTTCGCACTTGTGTTAGTGTTGAAAAACCACTTTTCGCACTTGTGTTGGTGCAGGAAACCACTTTTGCACTTGTATTGGTGTGGAAAAAACACTTTTTGCACTTGTGATTGTGTTGAAAAACCACTTTTCGCACTTGTGTTAGTGTTGAAAAACCACATTACGCACTTGTATGCGCTTGGAGGTATGCGCTCTACCGAGTGCCGCTCTAGTTTTATTTTACCTGGTTTTATGTGTCATTGTGGTGTCTGAAGGAAAGAAAAGATTTGTTGAAATGGAGAATGTGTTCATGTTTTCCGGTTTAGCACAACTGTATTAAGCTGTGGATGAAAGAAAACTGTTCTTTTTCAGGGAATCAAAGATGATTCCATCATCATCAATCAAAGACGTTGATCTGAACTCCTCACCTCCACACGATTCACCAAAGAAGGAGAAAAACACCCCGTAAAAGCGTGTGAAGTAAATAATTTCATTCACCCCCATCTGCACTTTTGAAAACTTGATTTTGGATATATCTACCTCAGGGAATGTACAATAAATTGACTTTTCAATCTTTTTCAACTTAGACACATGTTCGGAAGAGACAACAACAAGGAGCGTTGTGCGGACGTTTCACATTCCATGTGAGTAAGAGAATCACCTTTCAGGACGTCATGACATTCATTGTGCTCGCAATAGAAATGGTATTTCTTTGAGGAAACTAATGTGAATCTTGTCGTGTTTCGATCACATTTTGATCCATAATTATTTTCTATATTATCGATTGGAGGTTTCACGGCTGTGGGATTTCTATGACGTGCCTCCATGGAGTTGTTTACCTGGGGTGGGAATCTTGATCCAGATATAAAGGGTCATGCGGGTGTTTTGTATGAAGAGCAAGTTTATCATATGTATAATATATATATACATCAGGAATACATCAGGAAGAAGATAATTGTTCTTTGGTCATTTATTGTTACATATCTTTTCTACCTGTCCCAGCTTGTATAATGATCATAAAAGTAGGACCGTGGGTCCTGAAGCTCACCTGGATCACGAGCTACAATCACTCAAACCCCCCACAGACCCTCTCAGACAATGATGTTTTTAATGTCGTGAACAAACCGTGAACAAACCGTGAGCCGGAAAACAATATCTCTCCGTTCTCAGGACCGAACTCTCTTATCTGTCTCCCTCTTCCAAATCCTGGTGGCGTCTGGTCAAATCTGTTTCTGGTGTTTGTTCCCCCTCCATCCCCTCCCTCACCTCAAATGTCCACACGGCTGACTCCGCACGTGAAAAAGCTGAATGCCTCAACTCTGTGTTTGCCTCTAAATCTTGTGTTCCAAACCCCTCCAAACCCCATGTGTTCCAAACCAGTGCAGGAAACCACTTTTGCACTTGTATTATTGTGGAAAAACCAAACTTTTGCACTTGTTTTAGTGTGGAAAAAACACTTTTTGCACTTGTGATGGTGTTGAAAAACCACTATTCGCACTTGTGTTAGTGTTGAAAAACCACTTTTCGCACTTGTGTTGGTGCAGGAAACCACTTTTGCACTTGTATTAGTGTGGAAAAAACACTTTTTGCACTTGTGATATTGTTGAAAAACCACTTTTCGCACTTGTGTTAGTGTTGAAAAACCACTTTTCGCACTTGTGTTAGTGTTGAAAAACCACTTTTCGCACTTGTGTTGGTGCAGGAAACCACTTTTGCACGTGTATTAGTGTGGAAAAAACACTTTTCGCACTTGTGATAGTGTTGAAAAACCACTTTTCGCACTTGTGTTTGTGTTGAAAAACCACTTTTCGCACTTGTGTTAGTGATGAAAAACCACTTTTCGCACTTGTGTTGGTGCAGGAAACCATTTTTGCACTTGTATTAGTGTGGAAAAAACACTTTTTGCACTTGTGATAGTGTTGAAAAACCACTTTTCACACTTGTGTTAGTGTTGAAAAACCACTTTTCGCACTTGTGTTAGTGTTGAAAAACCACTTTTCGCACTTGTGTTGGTGCAGGAAACCACTTTTGCACGTGTATTAGTGTGGAAAAAACACTTTTCGCACTTGTGTTTGTGTTGAAAAACCACTTTTCACACTTGTGTTAGTGTTGAAAAACCACTTTTCGCACTTGTGTTGGTGCAGGAAACCACTTTTGCACTTGTATTAATGTGGAAAAAACACTTTTTGCACTTGTGATAGTGTTGAAAAACCACTTTTCGCACTTGTGTTAGTGTTGAAAAACAACTTTTCACACTTGTGTTAGTGTTGAAAAACCACTTTTCGCACTTGTGTTGGTGCAGGAAACCACTTTTGCACTTGTATTAGTGTGGAAAAAACACATTTTGCACTTGTGATGTGTTGAAAAACCACTTTTCGCACATGTGTTAGTGTTGAAAAACCACATTACGCACTTGTGTTGGTGCAGGAAACCACTTTTGCACTTGTATTAGTGTGGAAAAAACACTTTTCGCACTTGTGTTTGTGTTGAAAAACCACTTTTCGCACTTGTGTTGGTGCAGGAAACCACTTTTGCACATGTATTAGTGTGGAAAAAACACTTTTCGCACTTGTGTTTGTGTTGAAAAACCACTTTTCGCACTTGTGTTGGTGCAGGAAACCACTTTTGCACATGTATTAGTGTGGAAAAAACACTTTTCACACTTGTGTTAGTGTTGAAAAACCACTTTTCGCACTTGTGTTGGTGCAGGAAACCACTTTTGCACTTGTATTAATGTGGAAAAAACACTTTTTGCACTTGTGATAGTGTTGAAAAACCACTTTTCGCACTTGTGTTAGTGTTGAAAAACAACTTTTCACACTTGTGTTAGTGTTGAAAAACCACTTTTCGCACTTGTGTTGGTGCAGGAAACCACTTTTGCACTTGTATTAGTGTGGAAAAAACACTTTTTGCACTTGTGATTGTGTTGAAAAACCACTTTTCGCACATGTCTTAGTGTTGAAAAACCACATTACGCACTTGTGTTGGTGCAGGAAACCACTTTTGCACTTGTATTAGTGTGGAAAAAACACTTTTCGCACTTGTGTTTGTGTTGAAAAACCACTTTTCGCACTTGTGTTAGTGATGAAAAACCACTTTTCGCACTTGTGTTGGTGCAGGAAACCATTTTTGCACTTGTATTAGTGTGGAAAAAACACTTTTTGCACTTGTGATAGTGTTGAAAAACCACTTTTCGCACTTGTGTTAGTGTTGAAAAACCACTTTTCGCACTTGTGTTAGTGATGAAAAACCACTTTTCGCACTTGTGTTGGTGCAGGAAACCATTTTTGCACTTGTATTAGTGTGGAAAAAACACTTTTTGCACTTGTGATTGTGTTGAAAAACCACTTTTCGCACTTGTGTTAGTGTTGAAAAACCACTTTTCGCACTTGTGTTGGTGCAGGAAACCACTTTTGCACGTGTATTAGTGTGGAAAAAACACTTTTCGCACTTGTGTTTGTGTTGAAAAACCACTTTTCACACTTGTGTTAGTGTTGAAAAACCACTTTTCGCACTTGTGTTGGTGCAGGAAACCACTTTTGCACTTGTATTAGTGTGGAAAAAACACTTTTTGCACTTGTGATAGTGTTGAAAAACCACTTTTCACACTTGTGTTAGTGTTGAAAAACCACTTTTCGCACTTGTGTTGGTGCAGGAAACCACTTTTGCACGTGTATTAGTGTGGAAAAAACACTTTTCGCACATGTGATAGTGTTGAAAAACCACTTTTCGCACTTGTGTTTGTGTTGAAAAACCACTTTTCGCACTTGTGTTAGTGATGAAAAACCACTTTTCGCACTTGTGTTGGTGCAGGAAACCACTTTTGCACGTGTATTAGTGTGGAAAAAACACTTTTCGCACTTGTGTTTGTGTTGAAAAACCACTTTTCACACTTGTGTTAGTGTTGAAAAACCACTTTTCGCACTTGTGTTGGTGCAGGAAACCACTTTTGCACTTGTATTAGTGTGGAAAAAACACTTTTTGCACTTGTGATAGTGTTGAAAAACCACTTTTCGCACTTGTGTTAGTGTTGAAAAACAACTTTTCGCACTTGTGTTAGTGTTGAAAAACCACTTTTCGCACTTGTGTTGGTGCAGGAAACCACTTTTGCACTTGTATTAGTGTGGAAAAAACACTTTTTGCACTTGTGATTGTGTTGAAAAACCACTTTTCGCACTTGTGTTAGTGTTGAAAAACCACATTACGCACTTGTGTTGGTGCAGGAAACCACTTTTGCACTTGTATTAGTGTGGAAAAAACACTTTTTGCACTTGTGATAGTGTTGAAAAACCACTTTTCGCACTTGTGTTAGTGTTGAAAAACCACTTTTCGCACTTGTGTTGGTGCAGAAAACCACTTTTGCACTTGTATTAGTGTGGAAAAAACACTTTTAGCACTTGTGTTAGTGTTGAAAAACCACTTTTTGCACTTGCGTTAGTGTTGAAAAACCACTTTTCGCACTTGTGTTGGTGCAGGAAACCACTTTTGCACTTGTATTAGTGTGGAAAAAGCACTTTTCGCACTTGTGTTAGTGTTGAAAAACCACTTTTCGCACTTGTGTTAGTGTTGAAAAACCACTTTTCGCAGTTGTGTTAGTGTTGAAAAACCACTTTTCGCACTTGTGTTGGTGCAGGAAACCACTTTTGCACTTGTTTTAGTGTGGAAAAAACACTTTTTGCACTTGTGATAGTGTTGAAAAACCACTATTCGCACTTGTGTTAGTGTTGAAAAACCACTTTTCGCACTTGTGCTGGTGCAGGAAACCACTTTTGTACTTGTATTAGTGTGGAAAAAACACTTTTTGCACTTGTGATAGTGTTGAAAAACCACTTTTCGCACTTGTGTTAGTGTTGAAAAACCACTTTTCGCACTTGTGTTGGTGCAGGAAACCACTTTTGCACTTGTTTTAGTGTGGAAAAAACACTTTTTGCACTTGTGATAGTGTTGAAAAACAACTTTTCGCACTTGTGTTAGTGTTGAAAAACCACTTTTCGCACTTGTGTTGGTGCAGGAAACCACTTTTGCACTTGTATTAGTGTGGAAAAAACACTTTTTGCACTTGTGATTGTGTTGAAAAACCACTTTTCGCACATGTGTTAGTGCTGAAAAACCACATTACGCACTTGTGTTGGTGCAGGAAACCACTTTTGCACTTGTATTAGTGTGGAAAAAACACTTTTCGCACTTGTGTTTGTGTTGAAAAACCACTTTTCGCACTTGTGTTAGTGATGAAAAACCACTTTTCGCACTTGTGTTGGTGCAGGAAACCATTTTTGCACTTGTATTAGTGTGGAAAAAACACTTTTTGCACTTGTGATAGTGTTGAAAAACCACTTTTCGCACTTGTGTTAGTGTTGAAAAACCACTTTTCGCACTTGTGTTAGTGTTGAAAAACCACTTTTCGCACTTGTGTTGGTGCAGGAAACCACTTTTGCACTTGTATTAGTGTGGAAAAAACACTTTTTGCACTTGTGATAGTGTTGAAAAACCACTTTTCGCACATGTGTTAGTGTTGAAAAACCACTTTTCGCACTTGTGTTAGTGTTGAAAAACCACTTTTCGCACTTGTGTTGGTGCAGGAAACCACTTTTGCACTTGTATTAGTGTGGAAAAAACACTTTTTGCACTTGTGATAGTGTTGAAGAACCACTTTACGCACTTGTGTTGGTGCAGGAAACCACTTTTGCACTTGTATTAGTGTTGAAAAACAACTTTTCGCACTTGTGTTAGTGTTGAAAAACCACTTTTCGCACTTGTGTTGCTGCAGGAAACCACTTTTGCACTTGTATTAGTGTGGAAAAAACACTTTTTGCACTTGTGATTGTGTTGAAAAACCACTTTTTGCACTTGTGTTAGTGTTGAAAAACCACATTACGCCCTTGTGTTGGTGCAGGAAACCACTTTTTGCACTTGTGTTAGTGTTGAAAAACCACTTTTCGCACTTGTGTTAGTGTTGAAAAACCACTTTTCGCACTTGTGTTGGTGCAGGAAACCACTTTTGCACTTGTATTAGTGTGGAAAAAACACTTTTTGCACTTGCGTTAGTGTTGAAAAACCACTTTTCGCACTTGTGTTGGTGCAGGAAACCACTTTTGCACTTGTATTAGTGTGGAAAAAGCACTTTTCGCACTTGTGTTAGTGTTGAAAAACCACTTTTCGCACTTGTGTTAGTGTTGAAAAACCACTTTTCGCACTTGTGTTAGTGTTGAAAAACCACTTTTCGCACTTGTGTTGGTGCAGGAAACCACTTTTGCACTTGTTTTAGTGTGGAAAAAACACTTTTTGCACTTGTGATAGTGTTGAAAAACCACTATTCGCACTTGTGTTAGTGTTGAAAAACCACTTTTCGCACTTGTGTTGGTGCAGGAAACCACTTTTGCACTTGTTTTAGTGTGGAAAAAACACTTTTTGCACTTGTGATAGTGTTGAAAAACCACTATTCGCACTTGTGTTAGTGTTGAAAAACCACTTTTCGCACTTGTGTTGGTGCAGGAAACCACTTTTGCACTTGTATTAGTGTGGAAAAAACACTTTTTGCACTTGTGATATTGTTGAAAAACCACTTTTCGCACTTGTGTTAGTGTTGAAAAACCACTTTTCGCACTTGTGTTGGTGCAGGAAACCACTTTTGCACGTGTATTAGTGTGGAAAAAACACTTTTCGCACTTGTGATAGTGTTGAAAAACCACTTTTCGCACTTGTGTTTGTGTTGAAAAACCACTTTTCGCACTTGTGTTAGTGATGAAAAACCACTTTTCGCACTTGTGTTGGTGCAGGAAACCATTTTTGCACTTGTATTAGTGTGGAAAAAACACTTTTTGCACTTGTGATAGTGTTGAAAAACCACTTTTCACACTTGTGTTAGTGTTGAAAAACCACTTTTCGCACTTGTGTTAGTGTTGAAAAACCACTTTTCGCACTTGTGTTGGTGCAGGAAACCACTTTTGCACGTGTATTAGTGTGGAAAAAACACTTTTCGCACTTGTGTTTGTGTTGAAAAACCACTTTTCACACTTGTGTTAGTGTTGAAAAACCACTTTTCGCACTTGTGTTGGTGCAGGAAACCACTTTTGCACTTGTATTAGTGTGGAAAAAACACTTTTTGCACTTGTGATAGTGTTGAAAAACCACTTTTCGCACTTGTGTTAGTGTTGAAAAACAACTTTTCGCACTTGTGTTAGTGTTGAAAAACCACTTTTCGCACTTGTGTTGGTGCAGGAAACCACTTTTGCACTTGTATTGGTGTGGAAAAAACACTTTTTGCACTTGTGATTGTGTTGAAAAACCACTTTTCGCACTTGTGTTAGTGTTGAAAAACCACATTACGCACTTGTATGCGCTTGGAGGTATGCGCTCTACCGAGTGCCGCTCTAGTTTTATTTTACCTGGTTTTATGTGTCATTGTGGTGTCTGAAGGAAAGAAAAGATTTGTTGAAATGGAGAATGTGTTCATGTTTTCCGGTTTAGCACAACTGTATTAAGCTGTGGATGAAAGAAAACTGTTCTTTTTCAGGGAATCAAAGATGATTCCATCATCATCAATCAAAGACGTTGATCTGAACTCCTCACCTCCACACGATTCACCAAAGAAGGAGAAAAACACCCCGTAAAAGCGTGTGAAGTAAATAATTTCATTCACCCCCATCTGCACTTTTGAAAACTTGATTTTGGATATATCTACCTCAGGGAATGTACAATAAATTGACTTTTCAATCTTTTTCAACTTAGACACATGTTCGGAAGAGACAACAACAAGGAGCGTTGTGCGGACGTTTCACATTCCATGTGAGTAAGAGAATCACCTTTCAGGACGTCATGACATTCATTGTGCTCGCAATAGAAATGGTATTTCTTTGAGGAAACTAATGTGAATCTTGTCGTGTTTCGATCACATTTTGATCCATAATTATTTTCTATATTATCGATTGGAGGTTTCACGGCTGTGGGATTTCTATGACGTGCCTCCATGGAGTTGTTTACCTGGGGTGGGAATCTTGATCCAGATATAAAGGGTCATGCGGGTGTTTTGTATGAAGAGCAAGTTTATCATATGTATAATATATATATACATCAGGAATACATCAGGAAGAAGATAATTGTTCTTTGGTCATTTATTGTTACATATCTTTTCTACCTGTCCCAGCTTGTATAATGATCATAAAAGTAGGACCGTGGGTCCTGAAGCTCACCTGGATCACGAGCTACAATCACTCAAACCCCCCACAGACCCTCTCAGACAATGATGTTTTTAATGTCGTGAACAAACCGTGAACAAACCGTGAGCCGGAAAACAATATCTCTCCGTTCTCAGGACCGAACTCTCTTATCTGTCTCCCTCTTCCAAATCCTGGTGGCGTCTGGTCAAATCTGTTTCTGGTGTTTGTTCCCCCTCCATCCCCTCCCTCACCTCAAATGTCCACACGGCTGACTCCGCACGTGAAAAAGCTGAATGCCTCAACTCTGTGTTTGCCTCTAAATCTTGTGTTCCAAACCCCTCCAAACCCCATGTGTTCCAAACCAGTGCAGGAAACCACTTTTGCACTTGTATTATTGTGGAAAAACCAAACTTTTGCACTTGTTTTAGTGTGGAAAAAACACTTTTTGCACTTGTGATGGTGTTGAAAAACCACTATTCGCACTTGTGTTAGTGTTGAAAAACCACTTTTCGCACTTGTGTTGGTGCAGGAAACCACTTTTGCACTTGTATTAGTGTGGAAAAAACACTTTTTGCACTTGTGATATTGTTGAAAAACCACTTTTCGCACTTGTGTTAGTGTTGAAAAACCACTTTTCGCACTTGTGTTAGTGTTGAAAAACCACTTTTCGCACTTGTGTTGGTGCAGGAAACCACTTTTGCACGTGTATTAGTGTGGAAAAAACACTTTTCGCACTTGTGATAGTGTTGAAAAACCACTTTTCGCACTTGTGTTTGTGTTGAAAAACCACTTTTCGCACTTGTGTTAGTGATGAAAAACCACTTTTCGCATTTGTGTTGGTGCAGGAAACCATTTTTGCACTTGTATTAGTGTGGAAAAAACACTTTTTGCACTTGTGATAGTGTTGAAAAACCACTTTTCACACTTGTGTTAGTGTTGAAAAACCACTTTTCGCACTTGTGTTAGTGTTGAAAAACCACTTTTCGCACTTGTGTTGGTGCAGGAAACCACTTTTGCACGTGTATTAGTGTGGAAAAAACACTTTTCGCACTTGTGTTTGTGTTGAAAAACCACTTTTCACACTTGTGTTAGTGTTGAAAAACCACTTTTCGCACTTGTGTTGGTGCAGGAAACCACTTTTGCACTTGTATTAATGTGGAAAAAACACTTTTTGCACTTGTGATAGTGTTGAAAAACCACTTTTCGCACTTGTGTTAGTGTTGAAAAACAACTTTTCACACTTGTGTTAGTGTTGAAAAACCACTTTTCGCACTTGTGTTGGTGCAGGAAACCACTTTTGCACTTGTATTAGTGTGGAAAAAACACATTTTGCACTTGTGATGTGTTGAAAAACCACTTTTCGCACATGTGTTAGTGTTGAAAAACCACATTACGCACTTGTGTTGGTGCAGGAAACCACTTTTGCACTTGTATTAGTGTGGAAAAAACACTTTTCGCACTTGTGTTTGTGTTGAAAAACCACTTTTCGCACTTGTGTTGGTGCAGGAAACCACTTTTGCACATGTATTAGTGTGGAAAAAACACTTTTCGCACTTGTGTTTGTGTTGAAAAACCACTTTTCGCACTTGTGTTGGTGCAGGAAACCACTTTTGCACATGTATTAGTGTGGAAAAAACACTTTTCACACTTGTGTTAGTGTTGAAAAACCACTTTTCGCACTTGTGTTGGTGCAGGAAACCACTTTTGCACTTGTATTAATGTGGAAAAAACACTTTTTGCACTTGTGATAGTGTTGAAAAACCACTTTTCGCACTTGTGTTAGTGTTGAAAAACAACTTTTCACACTTGTGTTAGTGTTGAAAAACCACTTTTCGCACTTGTGTTGGTGCAGGAAACCACTTTTGCACTTGTATTAGTGTGGAAAAAACACTTTTTGCACTTGTGATTGTGTTGAAAAACCACTTTTCGCACATGTCTTAGTGTTGAAAAACCACATTACGCACTTGTGTTGGTGCAGGAAACCACTTTTGCACTTGTATTAGTGTGGAAAAAACACTTTTCGCACTTGTGTTTGTGTTGAAAAACCACTTTTCGCACTTGTGTTAGTGATGAAAAACCACTTTTCGCACTTGTGTTGGTGCAGGAAACCATTTTTGCACTTGTATTAGTGTGGAAAAAACACTTTTTGCACTTGTGATAGTGTTGAAAAACCACTTTTCGCACTTGTGTTAGTGTTGAAAAACCACTTTTCGCACTTGTGTTAGTGATGAAAAACCACTTTTCGCACTTGTGTTGGTGCAGGAAACCATTTTTGCACTTGTATTAGTGTGGAAAAAACACTTTTTGCACTTGTGATTGTGTTGAAAAACCACTTTTCGCACTTGTGTTAGTGTTGAAAAACCACTTTTCGCACTTGTGTTGGTGCAGGAAACCACTTTTGCACGTGTATTAGTGTGGAAAAAACACTTTTCGCACTTGTGTTTGTGTTGAAAAACCACTTTTCACACTTGTGTTAGTGTTGAAAAACCACTTTTCGCACTTGTGTTGGTGCAGGAAACCACTTTTGCACTTGTATTAGTGTGGAAAAAACACTTTTTGCACTTGTGATAGTGTTGAAAAACCACTTTTCACACTTGTGTTAGTGTTGAAAAACCACTTTTCGCACTTGTGTTGGTGCAGGAAACCACTTTTGCACGTGTATTAGTGTGGAAAAAACACTTTTCGCACATGTGATAGTGTTGAAAAACCACTTTTCGCACTTGTGTTTGTGTTGAAAAACCACTTTTCGCACTTGTGTTAGTGATGAAAAACCACTTTTCGCACTTGTGTTGGTGCAGGAAACCACTTTTGCACGTGTATTAGTGTGGAAAAAACACTTTTCGCACTTGTGTTTGTGTTGAAAAACCACTTTTCACACTTGTGTTAGTGTTGAAAAACCACTTTTCGCACTTGTGTTGGTGCAGGAAACCACTTTTGCACTTGTATTAGTGTGGAAAAAACACTTTTTGCACTTGTGATAGTGTTGAAAAACCACTTTTCGCACTTGTGTTAGTGTTGAAAAACAACTTTTCGCACTTGTGTTAGTGTTGAAAAACCACTTTTCGCACTTGTGTTGGTGCAGGAAACCACTTTTGCACTTGTATTAGTGTGGAAAAAACACTTTTTGCACTTGTGATTGTGTTGAAAAACCACTTTTCGCACTTGTGTTAGTGTTGAAAAACCACATTACGCACTTGTGTTGGTGCAGGAAACCACTTTTGCACTTGTATTAGTGTGGAAAAAACACTTTTTGCACTTGTGATAGTGTTGAAAAACCACTTTTCGCACTTGTGTTAGTGTTGAAAAACCACTTTTCGCACTTGTGTTGGTGCAGAAAACCACTTTTGCACTTGTATTAGTGTGGAAAAAACACTTTTAGCACTTGTGTTAGTGTTGAAAAACCACTTTTTGCACTTGCGTTAGTGTTGAAAAACCACTTTTCGCACTTGTGTTGGTGCAGGAAACCACTTTTGCACTTGTATTAGTGTGGAAAAAGCACTTTTCGCACTTGTGTTAGTGTTGAAAAACCACTTTTCGCACTTGTGTTAGTGTTGAAAAACCACTTTTCGCACTTGTGTTAGTGTTGAAAAACCACTTTTCGCACTTGTGTTGGTGCAGGAAACCACTTTTGCACTTGTTTTAGTGTGGAAAAAACACTTTTTGCACTTGTGATAGTGTTGAAAAACCACTATTCGCACTTGTGTTAGTGTTGAAAAACCACTTTTCGCACTTGTGCTGGTGCAGGAAACCACTTTTGTACTTGTATTAGTGTGGAAAAAACACTTTTTGCACTTGTGATATTGTTGAAAAACCACTTTTCGCACTTGTGTTAGTGTTGAAAAACCACTTTTCGCACTTGTGTTAGTGTTGAAAAACCACTTTTCGCACTTGTGTTGGTGCAGGAAACCACTTTTGCACGTGTATTAGTGTGGAAAAAACACTTTTCGCACTTGTGATAGTGTTGAAAAACCACTTTTCGCACTTGTGTTTGTGTTGAAAAACCACTTTTCGCACTTGTGTTAGTGATGAAAAACCACTTTTCGCACTTGTGTTGGTGCAGGAAACCATTTTTGCACTTGTATTAGTGTGGAAAAAACACTTTTTGCACTTGTGATAGTGTTGAAAAACCACTTTTCACACTTGTGTTAGTGTTGAAAAACCACTTTTCGCACTTATGTTAGTGTTGAAAAACCACTTTTCGCACTTGTGTTGGTGCAGGAAACCACTTTTGCACGTGTATTAGTGTGGAAAAACACTTTTCGCACTAGTGTTTGTGTTGAAAAACCACTTTTCACACTTGTGTTAGTGTTGAAAAACCACTTTTCGCACTTGTGTTGGTGCAGGAAACCACTTTTGCACTTGTATTAGTGTGGAAAAAACACTTTTTGCACTTGTGTTAGTGTTGAAAAACAACTTTTCGCACTTGTGTTAGTGTTGAAAAACCACTTTTCGCACTTGTGTTGGTGCAGGAAACCACTTTTGCACTTGTATTAGTGTGGAAAAAACACTTTTTGCACTTGTGATTGTGTTGAAAAACCACTTTTCGCACTTGTGTTAGTGTTGAAAAACCACTTTTCGCACTTGTGTTGGTGCAGGAAACCACTTTTG
This sequence comes from Myxine glutinosa, assembly GCF_964187855.1. NCBI lineage: Eukaryota > Metazoa > Chordata > Myxini > Myxiniformes > Myxinidae > Myxine > Myxine glutinosa. The sequence goes on from NW_027617732.1 coordinate 77,408, forward strand.
CACGTGTATTAGTGTGGAAAAAACACTTTTCGCACTTGTGTTTGTGTTGAAAAACCACTTTTCACACTTGTGTTAGTGTTGAAAAACCACTTTTCGCACTTGTGTTGGTGCAGGAAACCACTTTTGCACTTGTATTAATGTGGAAAAAACACTTTTTGCACTTGTGATAGTGTTGAAAAACCACTTTTCGCACTTGTGTTAGTGTTGAAAAACAACTTTTCACACTTGTGTTAGTGTTGAAAAACCACTTTTCGCACTTGTGTTGGTGCAGGAAACCACTTTTGCACTTGTATTAGTGTGGAAAAAACACATTTTGCACTTGTGATTGTGTTGAAAAACCACTTTTCGCACATGTGTTAGTGTTGAAAAACCACATTACGCACTTGTGTTGGTGCAGGAAACCACTTTTGCACTTGTATTAGTGTGGAAAAAACACTTTTCGCACTTGTGTTTGTGTTGAAAAACCACTTTTCGCACTTGTGTTGGTGCAGGAAACCACTTTTGCACATGTATTAGTGTGGAAAAAACACTTTTCGCACTTGTGTTTGTGTTGAAAAACCACTTTTCGCACTTGTGTTGGTGCAGGAAACCACTTTTGCACATGTATTAGTGTGGAAAAAACACTTTTCACACTTGTGTTAGTGTTGAAAAACCACTTTTCGCACTTGTGTTGGTGCAGGAAACCACTTTTGCACTTGTATTAATGTGGAAAAAACACTTTTTGCACTTGTGATAGTGTTGAAAAACCACTTTTCGCACTTGTGTTAGTGTTGAAAAACAACTTTTCACACTTGTGTTAGTGTTGAAAAACCACTTTTCGCACTTGTGTTGGTGCAGGAAACCACTTTTGCACTTGTATTAGTGTGGAAAAAACACTTTTTGCACTTGTGATTGTGTTGAAAAACCACTTTTCGCACATGTCTTAGTGTTGAAAAACCACATTACGCACTTGTGTTGGTGCAGGAAACCACTTTTGCACTTGTATTAGTGTGGAAAAAACACTTTTCGCACTTGTGTTTGTGTTGAAAAACCACTTTTCGCACTTGTGTTAGTGATGAAAAACCACTTTTCGCACTTGTGTTAGTGCAGGAAACCATTTTTGCACTTGTATTAATGTGGAAAAAACACTTTTTGCACTTGTGATAGTGTTGAAAAACCACTTTTCGCACTTGTGTTAGTGTTGAAAAACCACTTTTCGCACTTGTGTTAGTGATGAAAAACCACTTTTCGCACTTGTGTTGGTGCAGGAAACCACTTTTGCACTTGTATTAGTGTGGAAAAAACACTTTTTGCACTTGTGATAGTGTTGAAAAACCACTTTTCACACTTGTGTTAGTGTTGAAAAACCACTTTTCGCACTTGTGTTGGTGCAGGAAACCACTTTTGCACGTGTATTAGTGTGGAAAAAACACTTTTCGCACTTGTGTTTGTGTTGAAAAACCACTTTTCACACTTGTGTTAGTGTTGAAAAACCACTTTTCGCACTTGTGTTGGTGCAGGAAACCACTTTTGCACTTGTATTAGTGTGGAAAAAACACTTTTCGCACTTGTGTTAGTGATGAAAAACCACTTTTCGCACTTGTGTTGGTGCAGGAAACCATTTTTGCACTTGTATTAGTGTGGAAAAAACACTTTTTGCACTTGTGATTGTGTTGAAAAACCATTTTCGCACTTGTGTTAGTGTTGAAAAACCACTTTTCGCACTTGTGTTGGTGCAGGAAACCACTTTTGCACGTGTATTAGTGTGGAAAAAACACTTTTCGCACTTGTGTTTGTGTTGAAAAACCACTTTTCACACTTGTGTTAGTGTTGAAAAACCACTTTTCGCACTTGTGTTGGTGCAGGAAACCACTTTTCGCACTTGTGTTAGTGTTGAAAAACCACTTTTCGCACTTGTGTTAGTGATGAAAAACCACTTTTCGCACTTGTGTTGGTGCAGGAAACCATTTTTGCACTTGTATTAGTGTGGAAAAAACACTTTTTGCACTTGTGATTGTGTTGAAAAACCATTTTCGCACTTGTGTTAGTGTTGAAAAACCACTTTTCGCACTTGTGTTGGTGCAGGAAACCACTTTTGCACGTGTATTAGTGTGGAAAAAACACTTTTCGCACTTGTGTTTGTGTTGAAAAACCACTTTTCACACTTGTGTTAGTGTTGAAAAACCACTTTTCGCACTTGTGTTGGTGCAGGAAACCACTTTTGCACTTGTATTAGTGTGGAAAAAACACTTTTTGCACTTGTGATAGTGTTGAAAAACCACTTTTCACACTTGTGTTAGTGTTGAAAAACCACTTTTCGCACTTGTGTTGGTGCAGGAAACCACTTTTGCACTTGTATTAGTGTTGAAATACCACTTTTCGCACTTGTGTTAGTGTTGAAAAACCACTTTTCGCACTTGTGTTGGTGCAGGAAACCACTTTTGCACGTGTATTAGTGTGGAAAAAACACTTTTCGCACATGTGATAGTGTTGAAAAACCACTTTTCGCACTTGTGTTTGTGTTGAAAAACCACTTTTCGCACTTGTGTTAGTGATGAAAAACCACTTTTCGCACTTGTGTTGGTGCAGGAAACCACTTTTGCACGTGTATTAGTGTGGAAAAAACACTTTTCGCACTTGTGTTTGTGTTGAAAAACCACTTTTCACACTTGTGTTAGTGTTGAAAAACCACTTTTCGCACTTGTGTTGGTGCAGGAAACCACTTTTGCACTTGTATTAATGTGGAAAAAACACTTTTTGCACTTGTGATAGTGTTGAAAAACCACTTTTCGCACTTGTGTTAGTGTTGAAAAACAACTTTTCACACTTGTGTTAGTGTTGAAAAACCACTTTTCGCACTTGTGTTGGTGCAGGAAACCACTTTTGCACTTGTATTAGTGTGGAAAAAACACTTTTTGCACTTGTGATTGTGTTGAAAAACCACTTTTCGCACATGTCTTAGTGTTGAAAAACCACATTACGCACTTGTGTTGGTGCAGGAAACCACTTTTGCACTTGTATTAGTGTGGAAAAAACACTTTTCGCACTTGTGTTTGTGTTGAAAAACCACTTTTCGCACTTGTGTTAGTGATGAAAAACCACTTTTCGCACTTGTGTTGGTGCAGGAAACCATTTTTGCACTTGTATTAATGTGGAAAAAACACTTTTTGCACTTGTGATAGTGTTGAAAAACCACTTTTCGCACTTGTGTTAGTGTTGAAAAACCACTTTTCGCACTTGTGTTAGTGATGAAAAACCACTTTTCGCACTTGTGTTGGTGCAGGAAACCATTTTTGCACTTGTATTAGTGTGGAAAAAACACTTTTTGCACTTGTGATTGTGTTGAAAAACCATTTTCGCACTTGTGTTAGTGTTGAAAAACCACTTTTCGCACTTGTGTTGGTGCAGGAAACCACTTTTGCACGTGTATTAGTGTGGAAAAAACACTTTTCGCACTTGTGTTTGTGTTGAAAAACCACTTTTCACACTTGTGTTAGTGTTGAAAAACCACTTTTCGCACTTGTGTTGGTGCAGGAAACCACTTTTGCACTTGTATTAGTGTGGAAAAAACACTTTTTGCACTTGTGATAGTGTTGAAAAACCACTTTTCACACTTGTGTTAGTGTTGAAAAACCACTTTTCGCACTTGTGTTGGTGCAGGAAACCACTTTTGCACTTGTATTAGTGTTGAAATACCACTTTTCGCACTTGTGTTAGTGTTGAAAAACCACTTTTCGCACTTGTGTTGGTGCAGGAAACCACTTTTGCACGTGTATTAGTGTGGAAAAAACACTTTTCGCACATGTGATAGTGTTGAAAAACCACTTTTCGCACTTGTGTTTGTGTTGAAAAACCACTTTTCGCACTTGTGTTAGTGATGAAAAACCACTTTTCGCACTTGTGTTGGTGCAGGAAACCACTTTTGCACGTGTATTAGTGTGGAAAAAACACTTTTCGCACTTGTGTTTGTGTTGAAAAACCACTTTTCACACTTGTGTTAGTGTTGAAAAACCACTTTTCGCACTTGTGTTGGTGCAGGAAACCACTTTTGCACTTGTATTAGTGTGGAAAAAACACTTTTTGCACTTGTGATAGTGTTGAAAAACCACTTTTCGCACTTGTGTTAGTGTTGAAAAACAACTTTTCGCACTTGTGTTAGTGTTGAAAAACCACTTTTCGCACTTGTGTTGGTGCAGGAAACCACTTTTGCACTTGTATTAGTGTGGAAAAAACACTTTTTGCACTTGTGATTGTGTTGAAAAACCACTTTTCGCACTTGTGTTAGTGTTGAAAAACCACATTACGCACTTGTGTTGGTGCAGGAAACCACTTTTGCACTTGTATTAGTGTGGAAAAAACACTTTTTGCACTTGTGATAGTGTTGAAAAACCACTTTTCGCACTTGTGTTAGTGTTGAAAAACCACTTTTCGCACTTGTGTTGGTGCAGAAAACCACTTTTGCACTTGTATTAGTGTGGAAAAAACACTTTTAGCACTTGTGTTAGTGTTGAAAAACCACTTTTTGCACTTGCGTTAGTGTTGAAAAACCACTTTTCGCACTTGTGTTGGTGCAGGAAAACCACTTTTGCACTTGTATTAGTGTGGAAAAAGCACTTTTCGCACTTGTGTTAGTGTTGAAAAACCACTTTTCGCACTTGTGTTAGTGTTGAAAAACCACTTTTCGCACTTGTGTTAGTGTTGAAAAACCACTTTTCGCACTTGTGTTGGTGCAGGAAACCACTTTTGCACTTGTTTTAGTGTGGAAAAAACACTTTTTGCACTTGTGATAGTGTTGAAAAACCACTATTCGCACTTGTGTTAGTGTTGAAAAACCACTTTTCGCACTTGTGCTGGTGCAGGAAACCACTTTTGTACTTGTATTAGTGTGGAAAAAACACTTTTTGCACTTGTGATATTGTTGAAAAACCACTTTTCGCACTTGTGTTAGTGTTGAAAAACCACTTTTCGCACTTGTGTTAGTGTTGAAAAACCACTTTTCGCACTTGTGTTGGTGCAGGAAACCACTTTTGCACGTGTATTAGTGTGGAAAAAACACTTTTCGCACTTGTGATAGTGTTGAAAAACCACTTTTCGCACTTGTGTTTGTGTTGAAAAACCACTTTTCGCACTTGTGTTAGTGATGAAAAACCACTTTTCGCACTTGTGTTGGTGCAGGAAACCATTTTTGCACTTGTATTAGTGTGGAAAAAACACTTTTTGCACTTGTGATAGTGTTGAAAAACCACTTTTCACACTTGTGTTAGTGTTGACAAACCACTTTTCGCACTTATGTTAGTGTTGAAAAACCACTTTTCGCACTTGTGTTGGTGCAGGAAACCACTTTTGCACGTGTATTAGTGTGGAAAAACACTTTTCGCACTTGTGTTTGTGTTGAAAAACCACTTTTCACACTTGTGTTAGTGTTGAAAAACCACTTTTCGCACTTGTGTTGGTGCAGGAAACCACTTTTGCACTTGTATTAGTGTGGAAAAAACACTTTTTGCACTTGTGTTAGTGTTGAAAAACAACTTTTCGCACTTGTGTTAGTGTTGAAAAACCACTTTTCGCACTTGTGTTGGTGCAGGAAACCACTTTTGCACTTGTATTAGTGTGGAAAAAACACTTTTTGCACTTGTGATTGTGTTGAAAAACCACTTTTCGCACTTGTGTTAGTGTTGAAAAACCACTTTTCGCACTTGTGTTGGTGCAGGAAACCACTTTTGCACGTGTATTAGTGTGGAAAAAACACTTTTTGCACTTGTGATTGTGTTGAAAAACCACTTTTCGCACTTGTGTTGGTGCAGGAAACCATTTTTGCACTTGTATTAGTGTGGAAAAAACACTTTTTGCACTTGTGATTGTGTTGAAAAACCACTTTTCGCACTTGTGTTAGTGTTGAAAAACCACTTTTCGCACTTGTGTTGGTGCAGGAAACCACTTTTGCACGTGTATTAGTGTGGAAAAAACACTTTTCGCACTTGTGTTTGTGTTGAAAAACCACTTTTCACACTTGTGTTAGTGTTGAAAAACCACTTTTCGCACTTGTGTTGGTGCAGGAAACCACTTTTGCACTTGTATTAGTGTGGAAAAAACACTTTTTGCACTTGTGATAGTGTTGAAAAACCACTTTTCACACTTGTGTTAGTGTTGAAAAACCACTTTTCGCACTTGTATTGGTGCAGGAAACCACTTTTGCACTTGTATTAGTGTTGAAATACCACTTTTCGCACTTGTGTTAGTGTTGAAAAACCACTTTTCGCACTTGTGTTGGTGCAGGAAACCACTTTTGCACGTGTATTAGTGTGGAAAAAACACTTTTTGCACTTGTGATAGTGTTGAAGAACCACTTTACGCACTTGTGTTGGTGCAGGAAACCACTTTTGCACTTGTATTAGTGTTGAAAAACAACTTTTCGCACTTGTGTTAGTGTTGAAAAACCACTTTTCGCACTTGTGTTGGTGCAGGAAACCACTTTTGCACTTGTATTAGTGTGGAAAAAACACTTTTTGCACTTGTGATTGTGTTGAAAAACCACTTTTTGCACTTGTGTTAGTGTTGAAAAACCACATTACGCACTTGTGTTGGTGCAGGAAACCACTTTTTGCACTTGTGTTAGTGTTGAAAAACCACTTTTCGCACTTGTGTTAGTGTTGAAAAACAACTTTTCGCACTTGTGTTAGTGTTGAAAAACCACTTTTCGCACTTGTGTTGGTGCAGGAAACCACTTTTGCACTTGTATTAGTGTGGAAAAAACACTTTTTGCACTTGTGATTGTGTTGAAAAACCACTTTTCGCACTTGTGTTAGTGTTGAAAAACCACATTACGCACTTGTGTTGGTGCAGGAAACCACTTTTTGCACTTGTGTTAGTGTTGAAAAACCACTTTTCGCACTTGTGTTAGTGTTGAAAAACCACTTTTCGCACTTGTGTTAGTGTTGAAAAACCACTTTTCGCACTTGTGTTAGTGTTGAAAAACCACTTTTCGCACTTGTGTTGGTGCAGGAAACCACCTTTGCACATGTATTAGTGTGGAAAAAACACTTTTTGCACTTGTGATAGTGTTGAAAAACCATTTTTCGCACATGTGTTAGTGTTGAAAAACCACTTTTCGCACTTGTGTTAGTGTTGAAAAACCACTTTTCGCACTTGTGTTGGTGCAGGAAACCACTTTTGCACTTGTTTTAGTGTGGAAAAAACACTTTTTGCACATGTGTTAGTGTTGAAAAACCACTTTTCGCACTTGTGTTGGTGCAGGAAACCACTTTTGCACTTGTATTGGTGTGGAAAAAACACTTTTTGCACTTGTGATTGTGTTGAAAAACCACTTTTCGCACTTATGTTAGTGTTGAAAAACCACATTACGCACTTGTGTTAGTGTTGAAAAACCACTTTTCGCACTTGTGTTGGTGCAGGAAACCACTTTTGCACTTGTATTAGTGTGGAAAAAACACTTTTTGCACTTGTGATAGTGTTGAAAAACCACTTTTCGCACATGTGTTAGTGTTGAAAAACCACTTTTCGCACTTGTGTTAGTGTTGAAAAACCACTTTTCGCACTTGTGTTGGTGCAGGAAACCACTTTTGCACTTGTATTAGTGTGGAAAAAACACTTTTTGCACTTGTGATCGTGTTGAAAAACCACTTTTCGCACTTGTGTTAGTTTTGAAAAACCACTTTACGCACTTGTGTTGGTGCGGGAAACCACTTTTGCACTTGTATTAGTGTGGAAAAACACTTTTCGCACTTGTGTTTGTGTTGAAAAACCACTTTTCGCACTTGTGTTAGTGTTGAAAAACCACTTTTCGCACTTGTGTTGGTGCAGGAAACCACTTTTGCACTTGTACTAGTGTGGAAAAAACACTTTTTGCACTTGTGATAGTGTTGAAAAACCACTTTTCGCACTTGTGTTAGTGTTGAAAAACCACTTTTCGCACTTGTGTTAGTGTTGAAAAACCACTTTTCGCACTTGTGTTGGTGCAGGAAACCACCTTTGCACTTGTATTAGTGTGGAAAAAACACTTTTTGCACTTGTGATAGTGTTGAAAAACCATTTTTCGCACATGTGTTAGTGTTGAAAAACCACTTTTCGCACTTGTGTTAGTGTTGAAAAACCACTTTTCGCACTTGTGTTGGTGCAGGAAACCACTTTTGCACTTGTATTAGTGTGGAAAAAACACTTTTTGCACATGTGTTAGTGTTGAAAAACCACTTTTCGCACTTGTGTTGGTGCAGGAAACCACTTTTGCACTTGTATTGGTGTGGAAAAAACACTTTTTGCACTTGTGATTGTGTTGAAAAACCACTTTTCGCACTTATGTTAGTGTTGAAAAACCACATTACGCACTTGTATGCGCTTGGAGGTATGCGCTCTACCGAGTGCCGCTCTAGTTTTATTTTACCTGGTTTTATGTGTCATTGTGGTGTCTGAAGGAAAGAAAAGATTTGTTGAAATGGAGAATGTGTTCATGTTTTCCGGTTTAGCACAACTGTATTAAGCTGTGGATGAAAGAAAACTGTTCTTTTTCAGGGAATCAAAGATGATTCCATCATCATCAATCAAAGACGTTGATCTGAACTCCTCACCTCCACACGATTCACCAAAGAAGGAGAAAAACACCCCGTAAAAGCGTGTGAAGTAAATAATTTCATTCACCCCCATCTGCACTTTTGAAAACTTGATTTTGGATCTCAGGGAATGTACAATAAATTGACTTTTCAATCTTTTTCAACTTAGACACATGTTCGGAAGAGACAACAACAAGGAGCGTTGTGCGGACGTTTCACATTCCATGTGAGTAAGAGAATCACCTTTCAGGACGTCATGACATTCATTGTGCTCGCAATAGAAATGGTATTTCTTTGAGGAAACTAATGTGAATGTTGTCGTGTTTCGATCACATTTTGATCCATAATTATTTTCTATATTATCGATTGGAGGTTTCACGGCTGTGGGATTTCTATGACGTGCCTCCATGGAGTTGTTTACCTGGGGTGGGAATCTTGATCCAGATATAAAGGGTCATGTGGGTGTTTTGTATGAAGAGCGAGTTTATCATATGTATAATATATATATACATCAGGAATACATCAGGAAGAAGATAATTGTTCTTTGGTCATTTATTGTTACATATCTTTTCTACCTGTCCCAGCTTGTATAATAATCATAAAAGTAGGACCGTGGGTCCTGAAGCTCACCTGGATCACGAGCTACAATCACTCAAACCCCCCACAGACCCTCTCAGACAATGATGTTTTTAATGTCGTGAACAAACCGTGAACAAACCGTGAGCCGGGAAACAATATCTCTCCGTTCTCAGGACCGAACTCTCTTATCTGTCTCCCTCTTCCAAATCCTGGTGGCGTCTGGTCAAATCTGTTTCTGGTGTTTGTTCCCCCTCCATCCCCTCCCTCACCTCAAATGTCCACACGGCTGACTCCGCACGTGAAAAAGCTGAATGCCTCAACTCTGTGTTTGCCTCTAAATCTTGTGTTCCAAACCCCTCCAAACCCCATGTGTTCCAAACCAGTGCAGGAAACCACTTTTGCACTTGTATTAGTGTGGAAAAAACACTTTTTGCACTTGTGATAGTGTTGAAAAACCACTTCTCGCACTTGTGTTTGTGTTGAAAAACCACTTTTCGCACTTGTGTTAGTGATGAAAAACCACTTTTCGCACTTGTGTTGGTGCAGGAAACCATTTTTGCACTTGTATTAGTGTGGAAAAAACACTTTTCGCACATGTGATAGTGTTGAAAAACCACTTCTCGCACTTGTGTTTGTGTTGAAAAACCACTTTTCGCACTTGTGTTAGTGATGAAAAACCACTTTTCGCACTTGTGTTGGAGCAGGAAACCATTTTTGCACTTGTATTAGTGTGGAAAAAACACTTTTTGCACTTGTGATAGTGTTGAAAAACCACTTTTCACACTTGTGTTAGTGTTGAAAAACCACTTTTCGCACTTGTGTTAGTGTTGAAAAACCACTTTTCGCACTTGTTTTGGTGCAGGAAACCACTTTTGCACGTGTATTAGTGTGGAAAAAACACTTTTCGCACTTGTGTTTGTGTTGAAAAACCACTTTTCACACTTGTGTTAGTGTTGAAAAACCACTTTTCGCACTTGTGTTGGTGCAGGAAACCACTTTTGCACTTGTATTAGTGTGGAAAAAACACTTTTTGCACTTGTGATAGTGTTGAAAAACCACTTTTCGCACTTGTGTTAGTGTTGAAAAACAACTTTTCGCACTTGTGTTAGTGTTGAAAAACCACTTTTCGCACTTGTGTTGCTGCAGGAAACCACTTTTGCACTTGTATTAGTGTGGAAAAAACACTTTTTGCACTTGTGATTGTGTTGAAAAACCACTTTTCGCACTTGTGTTAGTGTTGAAAAACCACATTACGCACTTGTGTTGGTGCAGGAAACCACTTTTTGCACTTGTGTTAGTGTTGAAAAACCACTTTTCGCACTTGTGTTAGTGTTGAAAAACCACTTTTCGCACTTGTGTTGGTGCAGGAAACCACTTTTGCACTTGTATTAGTGTGGAAAAAACACTTTTTGCACTTGTGTTAGTGTTGAAAAACCACTTTTCGCACTTGTGTTAGTGTTGAAAAACCACTTTTCGCACTTGTGTTGGTGCAGGAAACCACTTTTGCACTTGTATTAGTGTGGAAAAAACACTTTTTGCACTTGTGATAGTGTTGAAAAACCACTTTTCGCACTTGTGTTAGTGTTGAAAAACCACTTTTCGCACTTGTGTTGGTGCAGAAAACCACTTTTGCACTTGTATTAGTGTGGAAAAAACACTTTTAGCACGTGTGTTAGTGTTGAAAAACCACTTTTTGCACTTGCGTTAGTGTTGAAAAACCACTTTTCGCACTTGTGTTGGTGCAGGAAACCACTCTTGCACTTGTATTAGTGTGGAAAAAGCACTTTTCGCACTTGTGTTAGTGTTGAAAAACCACTTTTCGCACTTGTGTTAGTGTTGAAAAACTACTTTTCGCACTTGTGTTAGTGTTGAAAAACCAGTTTTCGCACTTGTGTTGGTGCAGGAAACCACTTTTGCACTTGTTTTAGTGTGGAAAAAACACTTTTTGCACTTGTGATAGTGTTGAAAAACCACTATTCGCACTTGTGTTAGTGTTGAAAAACCACTTTTCGCACTTGTGTTGGTGCAGGAAACCACTTTTGCACTTGTATTAGTGTGGAAAAAACACTTTTTGCACTTGTGATATTGTTGAAAAACCACTTTTCGCACTTGTGTTAGTGTTGAAAAACCACTTTTCGCACTTGTGTTAGTGTTGAAAAACCACTTTTCGCACTTGTGTTGGTGCAGGAAACCACTTTTGCACGTGTATTAGTGTGGAAAAAACACTTTTCGCACTTGTGATAGTGTTGAAAAACCACTTTTCGCACTTGTGTTTGTGTTGAAAAACCACTTTTCGCACTTGTGTTAGTGATGAAAAACCACTTTTCGCACTTGTGTTGGTGCAGGAAACCATTTTTGCACTTGTATTAGTGTGGAAAAAACACTTTTTGCACTTGTGATAGTGTTGAAAAACCACTTTTCACACTTGTGTTAGTGTTGAAAAACCACTTTTCGCACTTGTGTTAGTGTTGAAAAACCACTTTTCGCACTTGTGTTGGTGCAGGAAACCACTTTTGCACGTGTATTAGTGTGGAAAAAACACTTTTCGCACTTGTGTTTGTGTTGAAAAACCACTTTTCACACTTGTGTTAGTGTTGAAAAACCACTTTTCGCACTTGTGTTGGTGCAGGAAACCACTTTTGCACTTGTATTAGTGTGGAAAAAACACTTTTTGTACTTGTGATAGTGTTGAAAAACCACTTTTCGCACTTGTGTTAGTGTTGAAAAACCACTTTTCGCACTTGTGTTAGTGTTGAAAAACCACTTTTCGCACTTGTGTTGGTGCAGGAAACCACTTTTGCACTTGTATTAGTGTGGAAAAAACACTTTTTGCACTTGTGATAGTGTTGAAAAACCACTTTTCGCACATGTGTTAGTGTTGAAAAACCACTTTTCGCACTTGTGTTAGTGTTGAAAAACCACTTTTCGCACTTGTGTTGGTGCAGGAAACCACTTTTGCACTTGTATTAGTGTGGAAAAAACACTTTTTGCACTTGTGATAGTGTTGAAAAACCACTTTTCGCACTTGTGTTAGTTTTGAAAAACCACTTTACGCACTTGTGTTGGTGCGGGAAACCACTTTTGCACTTGTATTAGTGTGGAAAAACACTTTTCGCACTTGTGTTTGTGTTGAAAAACCACTTTTCGCACTTGTGTTAGTGTTGAAAAACCACTTTTCGCACTTGTGTTCGTGCAGGAAACCACTTTTGCACTTGTACTAGTGTTGAAAAAACACTTTTTGCACTTGTGATAGTGTTGAAAAACCACTTTTCGCACTTGTGTTAGTGTTGAAAAACCACTTTTCGCACTTGTGTTAGTGTTGAAAAACCACTTTTCACACTTGTGTTGGTGCAGGAAACCACCTTTGCACTTGTATTAGTGTGGAAAAAACACTTTTTGCACTTGTGATAGTGTTGAAAAACCATTTTTCGCACATGTGTTAGTGTTGAAAAACCACTTTTCGCACTTGTGTTAGTGTTGAAAAACCACTTTTCGCACTTGTGTTGGTGCAGGAAACCACTTTTGCACTTGTATTAGTGTGGAAAAAACACTTTTTGCACATGTGTTAGTGTTGAAAAACCACTTTTCGCACTTGTGTTGGTGCAGGAAACCACTTTTGCACTTGTATTGGTGTGGAAAAAACACTTTTTGCACTTGTGATTGTGTTGAAAAACCACTTTTCGCACTTATGTTAGTGTTGAAAAACCACATTACGCACTTGTGTTAGTGTTGAAAAACCACTTTTCGCACTTGTGTTGGTGCAGGAAACCACTTTTGCACTTGTATTAGTGTGGAAAAAACACTTTTTGCACTTGTGATAGTGTTGAAAAACCACTTTTCGCACATGTGTTAGTGTTGAAAAACCACTTTTCGCACTTGTGTTAGTGTTGAAAAACCACTTTTTGCACTTGTGTTGGTGCAGGAAACCACTTTTGCACTTGTATTAGTGTGGAAAAAACACTTTTTGCACTTGTGATAGTGTTGAAAAACCACTTTTCGCACTTGTGTTAGTTTTGAAAAACCACTTTACGCACTTGTGTTGGTGCGGGAAACCACTTTTGCACTTGTATTAGTGTGGAAAAACACTTTTCGCACTTGTGTTTGTGTTGAAAAACCACTTTTCGCACTTGTGTTAGTGTTGAAAAACCACTTTTCGCACTTGTGTTGTTGCAGGAAACCACTTTTGCACTTGTACTAGTGTGGAAAAAACACTTTTTGCACTTGTGATAGTGTTGAAAAACCACTTTTCGCACTTGTGTTAGTGTTGAAAAACCACTTTTCGCACTTGTGTTAGTGTTGAAAAACCACTTTTCGCACTTGTGTTGGTGCAGTAAACCACCTTTGCACTTGTATTAGTGTGGAAAAAACACTTTTTGCACTTGTGATAGTGTTGAAAAACCATTTTTCGCACATGTGTTAGTGTTGAAAAACCACTTTTCGCACTTGTGTTAGTGTTGAAAAACCACTTTTCGCACTTGTGTTGGTGCAGGAAACCACTTTTGCACTTGTATTAGTGTGGAAAAAACACTTTTTGCACATGTGTTAGTGTTGAAAAACCACTTTTCGCACTTGTGTTGGTGCAGGAAACCACTTTTGCACTTGTATTGGTGTGGAAAAAACACTTTTTGCACTTGTGATTGTGTTGAAAAACCACTTTTCGCACTTATGTTAGTGTTGAAAAACCACATTACGCACTTGTATGCGCTTGGAGGTATGCGCTCTACCGAGTGCCGCTCTAGTTTTATTTTACCTGGTTTTATGTGTCATTGTGGTGTCTGAAGGAAAGAAAAGCTTTGTTGAAATGGAGAATGTGTTCATGTTTTCCGGTTTAGCACAACTGTATTAAGCTGTGGATGAAAGAAAACTGTTCTTTTTCAGGGAATCAAAGATGATTCCATCATCATCAATCAAAGACGTTGATCTGAACTCCTCACCTCCACACGATTCACCAAAGAAGGAGAAAAACACCCCGTAAAAGCGTGTGAAGTAAATAATTTCATTCACCCCCATCTGCACTTTTGAAAACTTGATTTTGGATCTCAGGGAATGTACAATAAATTGACTTTTCAATCTTTTTCAACTTAGACACATGTTCGGAAGAGACAACAACAAGGAGCGTTGTGCGGACGTTTCACATTCCATGTGAGTAAGAGAATCACCTTTCAGGACGTCATGACATTCATTGTGCTCGCAATAGAAATGGTATTTCTTTGAGGAAACTAATGTGAATCTTGTCGTGTTTCGATCACATTTTGATCCATAATTATTTTCTATATTATCGATTGGAGGTTTCACGGCTGTGGGATTTCTATGACGTGCCTCCATGGAGTTGTTTACCTGGGGTGGGAATCTTGATCCAGATATAAAGGGTCATGTGGGTGTTTTGTATGAAGAGCGAGTTTATCATATGTATAATATATATATACATCAGGAATACATCAGGAAGAAGATAATTGTTCTTTGGTCATTTATTGTTACATATCTTTTCTACCTGTCCCAGCTTGTATAATAATCATAAAAGTAGGACCGTGGGTCCTGAAGCTCACCTGGATCACGAGCTACAATCACTCAAACCCCCCACAGACCCTCTCAGACAATGATGTTTTTAATGTCGTGAACAAACCGTGAACAAACCGTGAGCCGGGAAACAATATCTCTCCGTTCTCAGGACCGAACTCTCTTATCTGTCTCCCTCTTCCAAATCCTGGTGGCGTCTGGTCAAATCTGTTTCTGGTGTTTGTTCCCCCTCCATCCCCTCCCTCACCTCAAATGTCCACACGGCTGACTCCGCACGTGAAAAAGCTGAATGCCTCAACTCTGTGTTTGCCTCTAAATCTTGTGTTCCAAACCCCTCCAAACCCCATGTGTTCCAAACCAGTGCAGGAAACCACTTTTGCACTTGTATTAGTGTGGAAAAAACACTTTTTGCACTTGTGATAGTGTTGAAAAACCACTTCTCGCACTTGTGTTTGTGTTGAAAAACCACTTTTCGCACTTGTGTTAGTGATGAAAAACCACTTTTCGCACTTGTGTTGGTGCAGGAAACCATTTTTGCACTTGTATTAGTGTGGAAAAAACACTTTTCGCACATGTGATAGTGTTGAAAAACCACTTCTCGCACTTGTGTTTGTGTTGAAAAACCACTTTTCGCACTTGTGTTAGTGATGAAAAACCACTTTTCGCACTTGTGTTGGTGCAGGAAACCATTTTTGCACTTGTATTAGTGTGGAAAAAACACTTTTTGCACTTGTGATAGTGTTGAAAAACCACTTTTCACACTTGTGTTAGTGTTGAAAAACCACTTTTCGCACTTGTGTTAGTGTTGAAAAACCACTTTTCGCACTTGTTTTGGTGCAGGAAACCACTTTTGCACGTGTATTAGTGTGGAAAAAACACTTTTCGCACTTGTGTTTGTGTTGAAAAACCACTTTTCACACTTGTGTTAGTGTTGAAAAACCACTTTTCGCACTTGTGTTGGTGCAGGAAACCACTTTTGCACTTGTATTAGTGTGGAAAAAACACTTTTTGCACTTGTGATAGTGTTGAAAAACCACTTTTCGCACTTGTGTTAGTGTTGAAAAACAACTTTTCGCACTTGTGTTAGTGTTGAAAAACCACTTTTCGCACTTGTGTTGGTGCAGGAAACCACTTTTGCACTTGTATTAGTGTGGAAAAAACACTTTTTGCACTTGTGATTGTGTTGAAAAACCACTTTTCGCACTTGTGTTAGTGTTGAAAAACCACATTACGCACTTGTGTTGGTGCAGGAAACCACTTTTTGCACTTGTGTTAGTGTTGAAAAACCACTTTTCGCACTTGTGTTAGTGTTGAAAAACCACTTTTCGCACTTGTGTTGGTGCAGGAAACCACTTTTGCACTTGTATTAGTGTGGAAAAAACACTTTTTGCACTTGTGTTAGTGTTGAAAAACCACTTTTCGCACTTGTGTTAGTGTTGAAAAACCACTTTTCGCACTTGTGTTGGTGCAGGAAACCACTTTTGCACTTGTATTAGTGTGGAAAAAACACTTTTTGCACTTGTGATAGTGTTGAAAAACCACTTTTCGCACTTGTGTTAGTGTTGAAAAACCACTTTTCGCACTTGTGTTGGTGCAGAAAACCACTTTTGCACTTGTATTAGTGTGGAAAAAACACTTTTAGCACGTGTGTTAGTGTTGAAAAACCACTTTTTGCACTTGCGTTAGTGTTGAAAAACCACTTTTCGCACTTGTGTTGGTGCAGGAAACCACTCTTGCACTTGTATTAGTGTGGAAAAAGCACTTTTCGCACTTGTGTTAGTGTTGAAAAACCACTTTTCGCACTTGTGTTAGTGTTGAAAAACTACTTTTCGCACTTGTGTTAGTGTTGAAAAACCAGTTTTCGCACTTGTGTTGGTGCAGGAAACCACTTTTGCACTTGTTTTAGTGTGGAAAAAACACTTTTTGCACTTGTGATAGTGTTGAAAAACCACTATTCGCACTTGTGTTAGTGTTGAAAAACCACTTTTCGCACTTGTGTTGGTGCAGGAAACCACTTTTGCACTTGTATTAGTGTGGAAAAAACACTTTTTGCACTTGTGATATTGTTGAAAAACCACTTTTCGCACTTGTGTTAGTGTTGAAAAACCACTTTTCGCACTTGTGTTAGTGTTGAAAAACCACTTTTCGCACTTGTGTTGGTGCAGGAAACCACTTTTGCACGTGTATTAGTGTGGAAAAAACACTTTTCGCACTTGTGATAGTGTTGAAAAACCACTTTTCGCACTTGTGTTTGTGTTGAAAAACCACTTTTCGCACTTGTGTTAGTGATGAAAAACCACTTTTCGCACTTGTGTTGGTGCAGGAAACCATTTTTGCACTTGTATTAGTGTGGAAAAAACACTTTTTGCACTTGTGATAGTGTTGAAAAACCACTTTTCACACTTGTGTTAGTGTTGAAAAACCACTTTTCGCACTTGTGTTAGTGTTGAAAAACCACTTTTCGCACTTGTGTTGGTGCAGGAAACCACTTTTGCACGTGTATTAGTGTGGAAAAAACACTTTTCGCACTTGTGTTTGTGTTGAAAAACCACTTTTCACACTTGTGTTAGTGTTGAAAAACCACTTTTCGCACTTGTGTTGGTGCAGGAAACCACTTTTGCACTTGTATTAGTGTGGAAAAAACACTTTTTGTACTTGTGATAGTGTTGAAAAACCACTTTTCGCACTTGTGTTAGTGTTGAAAAACCACTTTTCGCACTTGTGTTAGTGTTGAAAAACCACTTTTCGCACTTGTGTTGGTGCAGGAAACCACTTTTGCACTTGTATTAGTGTGGAAAAAACACTTTTTGCACTTGTGATAGTGTTGAAAAACCACTTTTCGCACATGTGTTAGTGTTGAAAAACCACTTTTCGCACTTGTGTTAGTGTTGAAAAACCACTTTTCGCACTTGTGTTGGTGCAGGAAACCACTTTTGCACTTGTATTAGTGTGGAAAAAACACTTTTTGCACTTGTGATAGTGTTGAAAAACCACTTTTCGCACTTGTGTTAGTTTTGAAAAACCACTTTACGCACTTGTGTTGGTGCGGGAAACCACTTTTGCACTTGTATTAGTGTGGAAAAACACTTTTCGCACTTGTGTTTGTGTTGAAAAACCACTTTTCGCACTTGTGTTAGTGTTGAAAAACCACTTTTCGCACTTGTGTTCGTGCAGGAAACCACTTTTGCACTTGTACTAGTGTGGAAAAAACACTTTTTGCACTTGTGATAGTGTTGAAAAACCACTTTTCGCACTTGTGTTAGTGTTGAAAAACCACTTTTCGCACTTGTGTTAGTGTTGAAAAACCACTTTTCACACTTGTGTTGGTGCAGGAAACCACCTTTGCACTTGTATTAGTGTGGAAAAAACACTTTTTGCACTTGTGATAGTGTTGAAAAACCATTTTTCGCACATGTGTTAGTGTTGAAAAACCACTTTTCGCACTTGTGTTAGTGTTGAAAAACCACTTTTCGCACTTGTGTTGGTGCAGGAAACCACTTTTGCACTTGTATTAGTGTGGAAAAAACACTTTTTGCACATGTGTTAGTGTTGAAAAACCACTTTTCGCACTTGTGTTGGTGCAGGAAACCACTTTTGCACTTGTATTGGTGTGGAAAAAACACTTTTTGCACTTGTGATTGTGTTGAAAAACCACTTTTCGCACTTATGTTAGTGTTGAAAAACCACATTACGCACTTGTGTTAGTGTTGAAAAACCACTTTTCGCACTTGTGTTGGTGCAGGAAACCACTTTTGCACTTGTATTAGTGTGGAAAAAACACTTTTTGCACTTGTGATAGTGTTGAAAAACCACTTTTCGCACATGTGTTAGTGTTGAAAAACCACTTTTCGCACTTGTGTTAGTGTTGAAAAACCACTTTTTGCACTTGTGTTGGTGCAGGAAACCACTTTTGCACTTGTATTAGTGTGGAAAAAACACTTTTTGCACTTGTGATAGTGTTGAAAAACCACTTTTCGCACTTGTGTTAGTTTTGAAAAACCACTTTACGCACTTGTGTTGGTGCGGGAAACCACTTTTGCACTTGTATTAGTGTGGAAAAACACTTTTCGCACTTGTGTTTGTGTTGAAAAACCACTTTTCGCACTTGTGTTAGTGTTGAAAAACCACTTTTCGCACTTGTGTTGTTGCAGGAAACCACTTTTGCACTTGTACTAGTGTGGAAAAAACACTTTTTGCACTTGTGATAGTGTTGAAAAACCACTTTTCGCACTTGTGTTAGTGTTGAAAAACCACTTTTCGCACTTGTGTTAGTGTTGAAAAACCACTTTTCGCACTTGTGTTGGTGCAGGAAACCACCTTTGCACTTGTATTAGTGTGGAAAAAACACTTTTTGCACTTGTGATAGTGTTGAAAAACCATTTTTCGCACATGTGTTAGTGTTGAAAAACCACTTTTCGCACTTGTGTTAATGTTGAAAAACCACTTTTCGCACTTGTGTTGGTGCAGGAAACCACTTTTGCACTTGTATTAGTGTGGAAAAAACACTTTTTGCACATGTGTTAGTGTTGAAAAACCACTTTTCGCACTTGTGTTGGTGCAGGAAACCACTTTTGCACTTGTATTGGTGTGGAAAAAACACTTTTTGCACTTGTGATTGTGTTGAAAAACCACTTTTCGCACTTATGTTAGTGTTGAAAAACCACATTACGCACTTGTATGCGCTTGGAGGTATGCGCTCTACCGAGTGCCGCTCTAGTTTTATTTTACCTGGTTTTATGTGTCATTGTGGTGTCTGAAGGAAAGAAAAGATTTGTTGAAATGGAGAATGTGTTCATGTTTTCCGGTTTAGCACAACTGTATTAAGCTGTGGATGAAAGAAAACTGTTCTTTTTCAGGGAATCAAAGATGATTCCATCATCATCAATCAAAGACGTTGATCTGAACTCCTCACCTCCACACGATTCACCAAAGAAGGAGAAAAACACCCCGTAAAAGCGTGTGAAGTAAATAATTTCATTCACCCCCATCTGCACTTTTGAAAACTTGATTTTGGATCTCAGGGAATGTACAATAAATTGACTTTTCAATCTTTTTCAACTTAGACACATGTTCGGAAGAGACAACAACAAGGAGCGTTGTGCGGACGTTTCACATTCCATGTGAGTAAGAGAATCACCTTTCAGGACGTCATGACATTCATTGTGCTCGCAATAGAAATGGTATTTCTTTGAGGAAACTAATGTGAATCTTGTCGTGTTTCGATCACATTTTGATCCATAATTATTTTCTATATTATCGATTGGAGGTTTCACGGCTGTGGGATTTCTATGACGTGCCTCCATGGAGTTGTTTACCTGGGGTGGGAATCTTGATCCAGATATAAAGGGTCATGTGGGTGTTTTGTATGAAGAGCGAGTTTATCATATGTATAATATATATATACATCAGGAATACATCAGGAAGAAGATAATTGTTCTTTGGTCATTTATTGTTACATATCTTTTCTACCTGTCCCAGCTTGTATAATAATCATAAAAGTAGGACCGTGGGTCCTGAAGCTCACCTGGATCACGAGCTACAATCACTCAAACCCCCCACAGACCCTCTCAGACAATGATGTTTTTAATGTCGTGAACAAACCGTGAACAAACCGTGAGCCGGGAAACAATATCTCTCCGTTCTCAGGACCGAACTCTCTTATCTGTCTCCCTCTTCCAAATCCTGGTGGCGTCTGGTCAAATCTGTTTCTGGTGTTTGTTCCCCCTCCATCCCCTCCCTCACCTCAAATGTCCACACGGCTGACTCCGCACGTGAAAAAGCTGAATGCCTCAACTCTGTGTTTGCCTCTAAATCTTGTGTTCCAAACCCCTCCAAACCCCATGTGTTCCAAACCAGTGCAGGAAACCACTTTTGCACTTGTATTAGTGTGGAAAAAACACTTTTTGCACTTGTGATAGTGTTGAAAAACCACTTTTCGCACTTGTGTTAGTGTTGAAATACCACTTTTCGCACTTGTGTTAGTGTTGAAAAACCACTTTTCGCACTTGTGTTGGTGCAGGAAACCACTTTTGCACGTGTATTAGTGTGGAAAAAACACTTTTCGCACATGTGATAGTGAAAGTGATAGTGACTTTTGAGAAGATTTCACAATGGAGTCGCCACTTTTGCACACATTTCACAATGGAGTCGCCACTTTTGAGAAGATTTCACAATGGAGTCGCCACTTTTGAGAAGATTTCACAATGGAGTCGCCACTTTTGCACACATTTCACAATGGAGTCGCCACTTTTGAGAAGATTTCACAATGGAGTCGCCACTTTTGAGAAGATTTCACAATGGAGTCGCCACTTTTGCACACATTTCACAATGGAGTCGCCACTTTTGAGAAGATTTCACAATGGAGTCGCCACTTTTGAGAAGATTTCACAATGGAGTCGCCACTTTTGCACACATTTCACAATGGAGTCGCCACTTTTGCACACATTTCACAATGGAGTCGTCACTTTTGAGAAGATTTCACAATGGAGTCGCCACTTTTGAGAAGATTTCACAATGGAGTCGCCACTTTTGAGAAGATTTCACAATGGAGTCGCCACTTTTGCACACATTTCACAATGGAGTCGCCACTTTTGACAAGATTTCACAATGGTGTTGCCACTTTTGAGAATATTTCACAATGGAGTCGCCACTTTTGCACACATTTCACAATGGAGTCGCCACTTTTGAGAAGATTTCACAATGGAGTCGCCACTTTTGAGAAGATTTCACAATGGAGTCGCCACTTTTGAGAAGATTTCACAATGGAGTCGCCACTTTTGCACACATTTCACAATGGAGTCGCCACTTTTGAGAAGATTTCACAATGGAGTCGCCACTTTTGCACACATTTCACAATGGAGTCGCCACTTTTGAGAAGACTTCACAATGGAGTCGCCACTTTTGAGAAGATTTCACAATGGAGTCGCCACTTTTGCACACATTTCACAATGGAGTCGCCACTTTTGAGAAGATTTCACAATGGAGTCGCCACTTTTGAGAAGATTTCACAATGGAGTCGCCACTTTTGCACACATTTCACAATGGAGTCGCCACTTTTGAGAAGATTTCACAATGGAGTCGCCACTTTTGAGAAGATTTCACAATGGAGTCGCCACTTTTGAGAAGATTTCACAATGGAGTCGCCACTTTTGAGAAGATTTCACAATGGAGTCGCCACTTTTGCACACATTTCACAATGGAGTCGCCACTTTTGAGAAGATTTCACAATGGAGTCGCCACTTTTGAGAAGATTTCACAATGGAGTCGCCACTTTTGAGAAGATTTCACAATGGAGTCGCCACTTTTGAGAAGATTTCACAATGGAGTCGCCACTTTTGAGAAGATTTCACAATGGAGTCGCCACTTTTGAGAAGATTTCACAATGGAGTCGCCACTTTTGAGAAGATTTCACAATGGAGTCGCCACTTTTGAGAAGATTTCACAATGGAGTCGCCACTTTTGAGAAGATTTCACAATGGAGTCGCCACTTTTGCACACATTTCACAATGGAGTCGCCACTTTTGAGAAGATTTCACAATGGAGTCGCCACTTTTGAGAAGATTTCACAATGGAGTCGCCACTTTTGAGAAGATTTCACAATGGAGTCGCCACTTTTGAGAAGATTTCACAATGGAGTCGCCACTTTTGAGAAGATTTCACAATGGAGTCGCCACTTTTGCACACATTTCACAATGGAGTCGCCACTTTTGAGAAGATTTCACAATGGAGTCGCCACTTTTGCACACATTTCACAATGGAGTCGCCACTTTTGAGAAGATTTCACAATGGAGTCGCCACTTTTGAGAAGATTTCACAATGGAGTCGCCACTTTTGAGAAGATTTCACAATGGAGTCGCCACTTTTGAGAAGATTTCACAATGGAGTCGCCACTTTTGAGAAGATTTCACAATGGAGTCGCCACTTTTGAGAAGATTTCACAATGGAGTCGCCACTT